>NW_011396623.1:0-641 GCF_000754665.1 Bison bison bison | reverse complement strand
TTTGTTGTGTTTTCATTTTCATTTGTTTCTATGCAAATTTTGATTTCTTTTTTGATTTCTTCTGTGATTTGTTGGTTATTCAGCAGCGTGTTGTTCAGCCTCCATATGTTGGAATTTTTAATAGTTTTTCTCCTGTAATTGAGATCTAATCTTATTGCATTGTGGTCAGAAAAGATGCTTGGGATGATTTCTATTTTTTTGAATTTACCAAGGCTAGCTTTATGGCCCAGGATGTGATCTATCCTGGAGAAGGTTCCATGTGCGCTTGAGAAAAAGGTGAAATTCATTTGTTTTGGGATGAAATGTCCTATAGATATGAATTAGGTCTAACTGGTCTATTGTATCGTTTAAAGTTTGTGTTTCCTTGTTAATTTTCTGTTTAGTTGATCTATCCATAGGTGTGAGTGGGGTATTAAAGTCTCCCACTATTATTGTGTTATTGTTAATTTCTCCTTTCATACTTGTTAGCATTTGTTTTACGTACTGTGGTGCTCCCGTGTTGGGTGCATATATATTTATAATTGTTATATCTTCTTCTTGGATTGATCCTTTGATCATTATGTAGTGACCTTCTTTGTCTCTTTTCACAGCCTTTGTTTTAAAGTCTATTTTATCTGATATGAGTATTGCTATTCCTGCTT
>NW_011396622.1:0-667 GCF_000754665.1 Bison bison bison | reverse complement strand
GCGGAGTTCCATGCCTCAACCCAACTCGAGGCCTGACTCTCCTGTCCCCAGTCTGCAGGGACCCTGCGATCGGAGTCTGAAATCACTGGTACCCTGCGGTTCCTGCCTCAACTGGAGATGAGGCGCTCTTCCAATGCACCAAACCCAGTGGGGTCCCGAGGGGCCCCTCCCACCTCCAGTTTCCCTGGCTTCTCAGAGCCACCATGAGAAGCTCCCTGAGGTCACCTGCACAAGTCGAGGGAACCCAGGGTTTCCTGCCTCAACCCGAGAAAGACCTCGAGAGACCTTCTTCAAAGCGTCTGGAGGCCAGATTCCCTACCATGGCTCGGGAGCAATGACGCGCTCCCCCTCGCCACTCGCATGGAGACCCGACTTCCCTGGCGCCCCACGAGAGGCTCACTGACCTCGCCGTCGTACCTCGTGAGAAACCGCACACTGGGGCCGCCGCTCGAGAACAACCCCTAGATTCCCCCGTCATCGAGAGATGAGGGCCTTCGTCTCCTGCATGGCCTAGAGACCAATCTCGCGACCTCTCTCCAAACGCCTCAGGAGGCTTGACTCCCTTGAGTCCACCCTGTGAGCTCCAAGAGATACCCGTCGCGATTCGAGAGCTAGAGCGGGGTTCTTTGCTTCCACTCGAGATGAATGCCTGTCTCCCGGGTGCGTC
>NW_011396621.1:0-533 GCF_000754665.1 Bison bison bison | reverse complement strand
TTGAACTCGTGTCCCCTGCACTGGCAAACAGATTCCTAACCACTGGACCACCAGACAACGTCCCTTTGCACTATTAATAGGAAGGTAAAATAGTGTAGTCACCATGAAAGAGCATGGTGGTTCCTCAAAAATTTAAAAATCAAATTTCTGTATGGTCCACCAAGTCTACATTTGGAATATGCTCAGAAGAATTGAAAGTGTGGTCTTGAAGAGATGTTTGTACACCCATGTTCCTAGCAACACTACTCACAGAAGCCCAAAGGTGGAAGCAACTCAAAGGTCCACTGATAGATGAATGGATAAACAAATCTGATGTAAACATATAACAGAATAGTATTCGCCATAAAAAGAAAGTTCTGACATGTGTTATAACCTGTACAAACCAAAAGGACAGAATACTAAAATATCCAGTAACAGGAAAAGGAATGGCAACCCAGTCCAAGTACTCTTGCCTGGAAAATCCCAATGGATGGAGGAGCCTGGTTGGCTACAGTCCAAGGGGTCCTAAGAGTCAGACACAACTGAGCAAACTT
>NW_011396620.1:0-533 GCF_000754665.1 Bison bison bison | reverse complement strand
TTTTACGGAATTCTTTTAACTAAAAAAAGAAAAACAAAAAACAAATTAAAAAAAAAAAAAAAAAACAAACCCCGCACACTTTCTTCGTAGAATGCCACAGTGGAAGGAAAACAGGCCTTCAATATTAAGACCTAAATTTGCAAAAAACTTGGAGCTTTGGTGTTTTGTTTTGTTTGAATCAAACCACCACTATCATTTAAAATTTTTACACGTTCTAATTATTCGGTTCCAAAACACCAAACTTGTACTGCACACGGTCCCCATGGAAAGGCCCCTCAGCAGGACAGCCACAGATGCTGCCATGAAAGGGCAGCAGGGTGCCCTCCTCCCTTGTTTTCTGCCTGGGCGGCCACCGGGTTTTGAAACCCATGCACCCTACTAAGTTTCTAGGGTGCAATTCGTGGACCCTTCCCTTTCCCATCCCAGCAGGTGGTCAAGGGCCCGCTGGCCTCCAAAGTGCCAGAAGCAGGGCTGGGCCAGCCGGCCAGAGTTCAGGGTTCTGGCCCTTGGACTTGCAGCGGACACTAGGCTGC
>NW_011396619.1:0-571 GCF_000754665.1 Bison bison bison | reverse complement strand
AGGCATTCATGTCGAGTGGAAGCAAAGAACCCCGCTCTGCTCTCGAATACGCGACGGGTATCTCTTGGAGCTTACTGGGTGGACTCAAGGGAGTCAAGCCTCCTGAGGCGTTTGGAGAGAGGTCGCGAGATTGGTCTCTAGGCCATGCAGGAGACGAAGGCCCTCATCTCTCGATGACGGGGGAATCTCGGGGTTGTTCTCGAGCGGCGGCCCCAGTGTGCGGTTTCTCACGAGGTACGACGGCGAGGTCAGTGAGCCTCTCGTGGGGCGCCAGGGAAGTCGGGTCTCCATGCGAGTGGCGAGGGGGAGCGCGTCACTGCTCCCGAGCCATGGTAGGGGAATCTGGCCTCGAGACGTGTGGAAGAAGGTCTCTCGAGGTCTTTATCGGGTTGAGGCAGGAAACCCTGGGTTCCCTCGACTTGTGCACGTGACCTCAGGGGGCTTCTCATGGTGGCTCTGAGAAGCCAGGGAAACTAGGAGGTGGGAGGGGGCCTCTCGGGACTCCTACTGGGCTTGGTGCATTGGAAGTAGGGCCTCATCTCCTAGTTGAGGCAGGAACCGCAGGGTACCT
>NW_011396618.1:0-785 GCF_000754665.1 Bison bison bison | reverse complement strand
GTTTCGCTGCGTCTAGGCCCGCAGGAGGTTCAGAGGCCCCTGGGGCCGCGGGGGTTGGGAGGCGGCGGGCGCCGAAGACCGACACCGTCAGGGGCCGCGCGGGCCTGAACAGCGAATGGGATCGGGGGGAGGCCCGGCTCAGCGAGCGCGGCCGGGTCTGGAGTGGCCGCGGGTGGGAGGGCGCCGAGACCTCCGCACCCCTCAGCCCAGCCCCCAGGCCCCGCGCGCACGCACGCACGCACGCCCTCCCGGTCAATGGGGGGTCCTGGAAGCCCCTCGGGCCCCCGGGCCCGGCCAGGCGCTTGCTGGTCTGGTGTTGGCGGTGTTCGGGGGGGTGGGGGGGGGGCGGGGCCGGCGTCAGCAGGCTGGAGTCCGGTCGCGGGTCGTGCGGCTCAAGTACAGCATGCCCCGCGACGAGAGGTGCGGCCCGTTGGCCCGACCTGCAGGGCAGAGCGAAAGGGAGGCGAAGCGCAAGGCTCTTAGGGCGCCCCGAGCCAACCGCCACCGTCTCAGGCCGGATCAGCCTGAAGGCGCTCGATCTCGTCTGATCTCGGAAGCTAAGCAGGGTCGGGCCTGGTTAGTATCTTGGATGGGAGACCACCTGGGAATCCCGGGTGCTCGAGGCTTTTTGTCCTAGCAGAAGAGGTCCTTTAGCCCCCGCGCGCGTCCCGATTCTTGGATCCCCCCCGCAGCCCCAGCCCCTCCCGGGCCGCGGGGAGCGGGTGGCCGGGGCCCCGACTCCCGCTGCCGACCTGGGTTCGCCTCCGCGCGGCCCGCGAGCCCCC
>NW_011396617.1:0-529 GCF_000754665.1 Bison bison bison | reverse complement strand
CTCAGAGGAAGTGGTGCCGGAAAACTTCGGTGTTCCTCTCGAGGGAGACCGGGATGTCGGGGCGCTTTGTGGGTCGCATCAAGGGTGACAAGTACCGTTTCGAACTCCAATTCCTAAAGTTGGGACTTCTCCTGAGACGCTGTAGCGGCACAGGGCTACATACTTGCGGTGACGGGGGAACCACGTGGTTTTTCTCGAGGTGTAGCAGGATTCTCGAATTACGTACGGGGAATTCAGGATGCCTCTTGTGTTGGCCCAGGGAAGTCCAATCTTCCATTCGAGTTGCGAAGGAAAGCTGGGGATTGCTCTCGAGTGACTGCAGGGCCAATAGACCTCATCTAGGCTTCTGTCCAGAAGCCAATGTTCCTCTCCAGGGGCGACAGGGATCTCAGGGTTGCATTCCAGACACACCCGGGGAGACAGGCATTCATGTCGAGTGGAAGCAAAGAACCCCGCTCTGCTCTCGAGTCGCGACGGGTATCTCTTGGAGCTCACTGGGTGGACTAAAAGGAGTCAAGCCTCCTGAGGC
>NW_011396616.1:3656-4065 GCF_000754665.1 Bison bison bison | reverse complement strand
CCGGGAAATCGGGGTCCTTCGGAATGTGGAACCACCCACGAGGCCACGTCTGGAATGTCGTCGTGAGACCGACCTCATCCTGAGGTGTGACCGGAAGGCCGGGGACCCCTTCCAGACAAAGCACGGGAGGCGACCCTCCTGTCCAGATCAGGAGGGTAGCAGAGGCTCAGAGGAAGTGGTGCCGGAAAACTTCGGTGTTCCTCTCGAGGGAGACCGGGATGTCGGGGCACTTTGTGGGTCGCATCAAGGGTGACAAGTACCGTTTCGAACTCCAATTCCTAAATTGGGACTTCTCCTGAGACGCTGTAGCGGCACAGGGCTACATCTTGCGATGACGGGGGAACCACGTGGTTTTTCCGAGGTGTAGCAGGATTCTCGAGTTACGACGGGGAATTCAGGATGCCTCTTG
>NW_011396616.1:0-445 GCF_000754665.1 Bison bison bison | reverse complement strand
AAGCCTCCTGAGGCGTTTGGTAGAGAGGTCGAGAAATCGGTCTCTAGGCCATACAGGAGACGAAGGCCCGTCAAGTCGCGATGACGGGGGAGGCTCGGGGTTGTTCTCGAGCGGTGGCCTCAGTGTGCGGTTTCTCGCGAGGTACGAGGCGAGGTCAGTGGGTCTCTCGTGGGGCGCCAAGGAAGTCGGGTCTCCATGCGAATGGCGAGGGGGAGACGCGTCATTGCTCTCAAGTCATAGTAGGGGAATCTGGCCTCGAGACGTGTTGAAGAAGGTCTCTCGAGGTCTTTCTCGGGTTGAGGCAGGACACCCTGGGGTCCCTCGACTTTTGCAGATGACCTCAGGGGGCTTCTCATGGTGGCTCTGAGAAGTCAGGGAAACTGGAGGTGGGAGGGGCCTCGTCGGCACTCCACTGGGTTTGGTGCATTGGAAGAGGGCCTCATCT
>NW_011396615.1:0-543 GCF_000754665.1 Bison bison bison | reverse complement strand
GGATGATCTTCTAATTTCTTACTATGATCGTGATTATAGTGCTCATGACCTAAAGACCATCTCCTCAGTGCTCAATGTTTCTCTGTGGAAGGTCATGCATTTCTCCTCTCAGGAGGTCAATTATATTTTAAAATTCTACTTCCAACTAAGGATGGAGTGAATTTTTTGGCTTAAAATGCTTGCTTTGGTTGGCTACCATGATTAAATAAACAGACATTATCCAAATGTCCATTTTCTCTCCCAACCTGAAAGGGTTAAATTATAAGACACCAGGAAGGTGTCTAAAAATATTGTGCAAGAAAAACAATCCCTGGACTCTCCGATCAGTGAGTCTCAGTTCTGTGTGGTATAGATGTTGGGTGGGGGTTACTGTGAAGGCCGTTACCTGAGTGAGTATATCTCAAGGGATGGGATGAGGCATTTCAAACTGTTCTAGTCTCTAGAAAACTCAGAACAGTACCTCTTGTAACTCTAAAGTACTTAAAGTTAAGAATATTTTGAATTGGCCTCACCCTGGCATCTTGTTCTCTGGCTCCTTTTATT
>NW_011396614.1:0-624 GCF_000754665.1 Bison bison bison | reverse complement strand
CAGATTCTTTTGAGTAGTTAAAAGATTGATTAGAAATTGTATTGGTGAATGGTTTTTCACTTGTTGGGCCATTGTTTGCTGCTCAGTTTCCATATCCCTTACCTGCTGTGTCCCTGGCAGTGTATTGATTAATATAATTGGTGTAAGTAGTAGCTTTAATGTTTGTAACCTGGGACCCTTGAGTTAATTCTTTTTCTTGTTATAGCCCACCACACCTTTGCTCTGTAGGAATGCAACTTTATCTAATGCTTTTTTGGAGGGTGGCTCCTGACCAACCACCTTTAGAGAAAAATAAGTTTTCTGAAGAAAAGGTCTTAAAATGTTAACAGGCCTCCGGGCCAGAAGATGATGCAAAATCACCGAAGCTTTTGCATATGATAAGTTTGCAGGAAGAAAGCCTGGTTTGCTGCAAGACTCTACCCCTTCCCCCATTATCCTCTATGCATAACTTAAGGTATAAAAACTACTTTGAAAAATAAAGTGCGGGCCTTGTTCACCGAAACTTGGTCTCACCATGTCGTTCTTTCTCTTACCTTCTGGCTGAATTCTTCAGCCTCTTTTCTCCACTGAATTTCCTCACTGAGCTATCCTCATTCTATTACTCTTTATATCCTTAATTAACAT
>NW_011396613.1:0-610 GCF_000754665.1 Bison bison bison | reverse complement strand
GGGGAATCTGGCCTCGAGACGTGTTGAAGAAGGTCTCTCGAGGTCTTTCTCGGGTTGAGGCAGGAAACCCTGGGTTCCCTCGACTTGTGCAGGTGACCTCAGGGGGCTTCTCATGGTGGCTCTGAGAAGTCAGGGAAACTGGAGGTGGGAGGGGCCTCTCGGGACTCCACTGGGTTTGGTGCATTGGAAGAGGGCCTCATCTCCAGTTGAGGCAGGAACCGCAGGGTACCTCTGATTTCAGACTCCGATCGCAGGGTCCCTGCAGACAGGGGACAGGAGAGTCAGGCCTCGTCTTGGGTTGAGGCATGGAACTCCGCTTGCCTCTCGAGATGTCCCCATTGAGAGAGGCCACTTGTCGAGCTGTATTTGGAACCTGGGGTTTTTTCCGATCGATGCACGGAAAAACTGCCCCTTCGTGTTGACTTCATTCACAGGGTGGAGTTCGGAGAGGTGTCCGGGCATCGGGTTCTTATCAAGAGGGGACCGGAAATCGGGGTCCTACGGAATGTAGAACCACCCACGAGGCCACGTCTGGAATGACTTCGTGAGACCGGCCTCATCCTGAGGTGCGACCGGAAGGTCGGGAACCCCTTCCAGACAAAGCAGGGGA
>NW_011396612.1:0-556 GCF_000754665.1 Bison bison bison | reverse complement strand
TAGGAAATATGTTTGAAAATCTTTATAGAAAGCAATGACTGCTTCTGGAAACACTGCCTCTTTGCTAATAGGAATAATAAATGTGGTTCTTTCCCCTAAAAGCACACCAGTAGCAACATTATGGACTACCGCTAACACTTAAATGTCTGTCATTTATGCATTTAATATTAGTGATCTTAATACTGATTTATTATGATGATGATTTATTATGATTCATACTCTCTTTTCAAGAGTTACGTCCAGAAATTCATGCTCTGGATTTGAATGTTAGTCTCAGTAGGAGCTTCTGCCAAACAGTCTATTGCCTAGAAGTTACTCTGTAGTACCAAGTCTGCAGTAGCTAGGCTCTTAAAAAAAACAGGAAAAATTGGCTTTAAAAAAATTAATGAAAGAACATTAACTACATAAAGAATCAAAGGGAAGGCTGAAAACTAGAGAACTAGGGCAGCCCCAAGGACTCTCAAGTCACAAATTTGTGAACTCTAATAAATGAGTCACTGGTGTTACCCCAATGACATCTCCAAACGAGTCAAACTGATGGTTTCAAAAAGAGTAA
>NW_011396611.1:0-564 GCF_000754665.1 Bison bison bison | reverse complement strand
CATCACGTGGCTCATCATGCACTGATATCGTGACTAAGCATGCACTGATCATCGTGCCGGGAGCCGGTGAGGCATTCCAGTCTGGACAAAGGTCATGAGGAAGGAGGCTCGGCATACGCAAATGAGGGATCGAAACTCAGGAGTCCATGCGGATATTCCTGAGCATCCCCCCCCCAAAAACACCAGAGTCTGCCTATATTCTTGCGTTGTGCTCTCACCTCTGATTTCACTGAGGGCTGTCCCCCAACACCATCTCGCTCTCTCTGTCAAAGAGTTAACTTACAGCTAAAATTCATAAAGTTCTTGTCATTCTCCCTTTGACTTTCAGTCTAGTCTCCATCTGGAGTTCGGAACCCACCACGCTTACTAATGATGCCTGGGCTGCTAAGACCCACTGGAGAAGGTGTCTAGGGTGAGGCACCTTCCGCTATTCGAGAGGGCGCCTGAGGCCTACGGAAGTGGTGCAAACTACTTGTCTTGATTTTGACTGGTCTCCCGCATAAACCAAGCTACTCAGTCTCTTTTATCCACCGAATTTTCCTACTGAGCTATCCTCATACTATT
>NW_011396610.1:0-722 GCF_000754665.1 Bison bison bison | reverse complement strand
GCTGCGGACCGACAGCTTCCAAGGCTCAGCGCTGAGACGCCAGTCCCGGGGTGAGTCGTCGGGGGGCTGTCGCCGCGGTGGGTGCGCCGGCCGAGCAGGGGGCCGGGCGTTTTTGGCCCTGCGTCAGAGTCAGAAGGTGGGGCTGGCTCCCGTCTCCCCGTCTCGCGTGTTGTCACCGCGGAGGATCCGGCTGGCGGCAGGCACTGCCCGGCGCGCGGCGCCCCAGGGATGAGTCGCGGTCCCGGGTCGCGGCCCCGGGGCCCCGGCGCTGGCCCCGCTGCTGACCACCCCCTCCTTCGGGGCTGCCTTCGCACCATTGACCTCCCTGCCTGGGGCCGAGCGCCGCCTTCACTCGGTGGGATCGCGGTCGTTTCCTTCCCAGTGTTTTAAATGACGGGCTCTTCAAGTTAACTAGTGGTAACTAGATATCATCATAAGATTCTCCTTGTGACTTCTCTCTCTTTTCTGTATCCTAACTTTCTCAGGAAAAGCAAGTCTTCTTTTGTCTTTCCAGTTTCTTCTTCCCCCACCCCTGCTCACACATGAAGGACCTTTCCTGTTTCTGATGTCAGTCCCTCGACTCTTTTCATAGGAAAGACTCATGTCCTTCCAATTAGACCAGTACCAATTGACTCGGGCCCTTCGGCAATCCTGATGCCTTCCACATTAATTTGACATCCTCACTTCACCTTGAAAATATGCTAATTGCAAGAGGGATCTTA
>NW_011396609.1:0-536 GCF_000754665.1 Bison bison bison | reverse complement strand
TGCGGCCCATCAGCCTCCTCTGTCCGTGGCATTTCCCAGGCGAGGATACTGGGAGTCGGGTTGCCATTCCTCTCCGGCGGGATCTTCCCGACCCAGGGATCAAACCCCAGTCTCCTGCGCGCGGATGCCTTGCCATCTGAACCAGGACATTGCTAAATTCCCTAGGCAAAATACAAAGAATAGAGCTCGTGTTCTACTAAATGGAAAGATGATTTCAAAAACAGAAGCTATCCTTTGTTGGTATCTTTGAATCTTTATGTAGTTTTCGTTGATTTTTACTGTTAAGGCTAACTGAACAAGGCAAGAGAGAAACCCCAGAATTGAAAAGCAATTGACGGTTTTGAAAGAAACATGTGCAGGTGAAGCTCTCTTCCTTTTTGAGAGATGGTTAAATGCAAAATCTTGATTCAACACATATGACTTTTGTGCACTTTATTTCAAATCTCCATGACAAAACCCTAAGGCGACCAGGAAGAAAGGAGTAGAGGGGCAGACACAAAGAGCAACCTTTCCCCTTGGTGCCATCGCAACCAGCT
>NW_011396608.1:0-770 GCF_000754665.1 Bison bison bison | reverse complement strand
TTTCTGGATGATTGCAAATGACATCAAAGTCTGAGGACGATGGAAGATCTTCACATTTCTGCAAGAGCGCACACCTCCAGAAGGAACCACAAGACTTGCCTGAAATGGTCAAGGTATAAGTGTATGGGACTCAACGTTGGAAGGTCTCCACCTTTGCTATGGAAGTCAAACGATCTTTCTTTGAAATGAAAATGGAGCATACTGAACGTTCACAGTCTTCTAGAGCATATGAAAAGCCCTAACTTGTAGAAACCTGCTGTACGAGTTCCTTGAAAGCAAGAACCTCTATGTATGGATATGTCTTCATGCCTTAGATTGTGCCTCGAAATATAGTGTACACATCAACCCAGGAAAGGAAAGAATTGAATCGCCAAATATACAAAGAGATCAAAAGTGCCGAGCCAAGTGACCCCTTGAGGCTTCCAAGAGCTTTTCTGTCTTTCACACACTAAGTAAATACTGAGCACCTACGATGAGCTAGGAGGCATGTAATAAGTTTCAGGGAATAGAAGGCGGAGAGAAGAAGACCCAGAGTTCCTGCTTTCACTGAGACGACTCTAATGATACATCACAGGCAGATCCTTTGAGAACCTATAGAGGGGCCTCTTCCCTCACCACAAAACCTGGGTGTCAGGGAAGGCTCTCCAGAGGCACCATTTCGTTGAGGTCCATAGGTTGAACCTAGGTAAACCAGGGTTGAGATGCAGGAAGAATTTCAGGCCGGGAAAATAGCATCTTGGAAGGCTATGTGACCAGGGAAACTTAGGACA
>NW_011396607.1:0-571 GCF_000754665.1 Bison bison bison | reverse complement strand
GTGTACAGCACAGGGAGGTCCGCTCAGTGCTCTGTGGTGAAGCAAATGGGCAGGAAATCTAAAAGAGAGACAGACACGTAAATAGATAGATAGATAGATAGATGACTGATTCACTTTGCTGTACAGCAGAAATTGACACAGCAGTGTAAAGCAACTATACGCCAATAAATGAATGAATGGATGAATGAATTTTTTAAAAGGAACACAGTGGGCCCCCTAGAACTTGTGGAAATGAGGAGTCCACACCCAGGGTGCGGCCCAGCGTCAGGGCTGCCCTCACATTGGTCCACTGCCAACGGACCGCCTGGACCAGGCCTCTTCTACCCCAGAGACCTCGATGCAGAGGCAGGGAGGCAGCCAGTTGTGGTCTCTACCGGTGCTCTGCTCTTACTCACGCAGCCATCCCAAGGCTGAGATCCCCGGGAGAACAAGAAACCCACATTCCACCTCAGGACAACAGACACAGCTGCAGTCACTCACTTCGCGGATGTCCCGCTCAAGTTTTCTGTTCATGTCCTTGGACTTGAGGAGGTCCTTCCTGGCCGTGTCCAGGTCCTCCTCCAGATGTTTC
>NW_011396606.1:0-708 GCF_000754665.1 Bison bison bison | reverse complement strand
TACGAGAGCCGTTGGAGCAGGGAGGTGACAGCATTGCATCTGCATTTCCAAAAGGTCATCTTGCTCCACGTCACTAATGATTGGAGAGGCTCAACTCCAAACTCCAAGGAGGGACCACTTCACATGAGTCCGGCTGGGCCTCACTGCGATGTCTGTCAATAACCGATGCTGGAGAAGATGTGGAGCAAAGGGAACTCTCCTCCACGGTGAGTAGGAATGGGCGTGGGTAGAGCCGGTATGGAAAAGAATATGGAGGTTCCCGAAGGAACTAAAAGTGGAAGTAGCCTATGGTCCAGCAGTCCGACTCCCAGGCATAGATCCACCCACGGTATAAGTGAACAAGATAGATGCCCCGTTTGGGCACATCTATCTGTGCGTGCGCGCGCACATGCGCGTGCGCGATCGCCTCGAGGCAGGAGGTGGGCGGGGCCGGGGCTCTGGCTGGAGTCGGTGCAAGCCCCGGGATTGCCTGAGGCAAGCCAAAGGAGCCCCAGGTGGAGACGGGACTGCCGGTCGTCGGGTGTCCTGGAAGCCGAATGCGAATGCGGAGGGGCTCGCGGGCCGCGCGGAGGCAACCCAGGTCTGCAGCGGGAGTCGGGGCCCCGGCCACACCCGCTCCCCGCGGCCCGGGAGGGGCTGGGGCTGCGGGGGGGGATCCAAGAATCGGGACGCGCGGCGGGGGCTAAAGGACCTCTTCTGGTAGGCAAA
>NW_011396605.1:0-683 GCF_000754665.1 Bison bison bison | reverse complement strand
CTGATTTCAGACTCCGATCGCAGGGTCCCTGCAGACTGGGGACAGGAGAGTCAGGCCTCGTCTTGGGTTGAGGCATGGAACTCCGCTTGCCTTTCGAGATGTCCCCGGGGAGAGAGGCCGCTTGTCGAGCTGTATTTGGAACCTGGGGTTTTTTCCGAACGGTGCACGGAAAAACTGCCCCTTCGTGTTGACTTCATTCACAGGGTGGAGTTCAGAGAGGTGTCCGGGCATCGGGTTCTTATCAAGAGGGGACCGGGATATCGGGGTCCTACGGAATGCGGAACCTCCCACGAGGCCACGTCTGGAATGTCTTCGGTGAGACCAGCCTCATCCTGAGGTGCGACCGGAAGGTCGGGAACCCCTTCCAGACAAAGCAGGGGAGTCGACCCTCCTGTCCAGATCAGGAGGGGAGAAAGGGCTCAGAGGAGGGGGTGCCGGAAAACCTCAGTGTTCCTCTCGAGGGAGACTGGGATTTCGGGGAACATTGTGGGTCGCATCAAGAGTGCCAAGTGCCCTTTAGACCTCTAATTCCTAACGTGGGACTTCTCCTGAGACGCTGTAGCGGGAAAGGGCTTCATCTTGCGATGACGGGGGATCCACGTGGTTTTTCTCGAGTTACGGCGGGATTCTCGAGTTACGACGGGGAATTCAGGATGCCTCTTGTGTTGGCCCAGGCAAGTCCA
>NW_011396604.1:0-622 GCF_000754665.1 Bison bison bison | reverse complement strand
TAATAATGAGAAAACTGAAAGAGAAATTAAGGAAACAATTCCATTCACCATTGCAACGGAAAGAATAAAATACTTAGGAATATATCTACCTAAAGAAACTAAAGACCTATACATAGAAAACTATAAAACACTGGTGAAAGACATCAAAGAGGACACTAATAGATGGAGAAATATACCATGTTCATGGATTGGAAGAATCAATATAGTGAAAATGAGTATACTACCCAAAGCAATTTATAGATTCAATGCAATCCCTATCAAGCTACCAACAGTATCTTCACAGAGCTAGAACACATAATTTCACAATTTGTATGGAAATACAAAAAACCTTAGAATAGCAAAAACGAATCTTGAGAAAGAAGAATGGAACTGGAGGAATCAACCTGCCTGACTTCAGGATCTACTACAAAGCCACAGTCATCAAGACAGTATGGTACTAGCACAAAGACAGAAATACAGATCAATGGAACAAAATAGAAAGCCCAGAGATAAATCCACACACATATGGACTTATCTTTGACAAAGAAGGCAAGAGTATACAATGGATTAAAGACAACCTCTTTAACAAGTGGTGCTGGGAAAACTGGTCAACCACTTGTAAAAGAATGAAACCAGACCACTT
>NW_011396603.1:0-771 GCF_000754665.1 Bison bison bison | reverse complement strand
GCAGCATTTCCAAGTGACCTCCTAAGGCCTTCGCCAAACTACAGGGGCACCTCTGGGCTTCCTGTTTCCCTCATTTTTCGGAATCTTTTCTAAAAAAAAAAGAAAACAAAAAACAAGTTAAAAAAAAAAAAAAAACCCGACACATTTCTTCGTACAATGCCACAGTGGAAGGAATACAGGCCTTCAATATTAAGACCTAAATTTGCAAAAAACTTGGAGCTTGGTTTTTTGTTTGTTTTGTTTGGAATCTAAACCACCACATCATTTACAATTTTTACACGTTCTAATATTCGGTTCCAAAACACCAAACTTGTACTGCACACGGTCCCCATGGAAAGGCCCCCTCAGCAGGACAGCCACAGATGCTGCCATGAAAGGGCAGCAGGGTGCCCTCCTCCCTTGTTTGCTGCCTGGGCGACCACCGGGTTTTGAAACCCATGCACCCTACTAAGTTTCTAGGGTGCAATTCGTGGACCCTTCCCTTTCCCATCCCAGCAGGTGGTCGAGGGCCCGCTGGCCTCCAAAGTGCCAGAAGCAGGGCTGGGCCAGCCGGCCAGAGTTCAGGGTTCTGGCCCTTGGACTTGCAGCGGACACTAGGCTGCTTGGGAAAACCGCGCGGCTCTGACCTTTCAGCAAAGGGGTGGAGCGGTAAAGGCCTTGAGCCCAAAGGCGAGGCCTTTCTGCGACCGCCAGGTTGTGCCAACAGAGGGCGGACTACGTGGTTCCCTGCTCCACGCAGTCCCAGTTCCCTGACCTGTGGTCCGCACCCCT
>NW_011396602.1:0-549 GCF_000754665.1 Bison bison bison | reverse complement strand
GAAAGGGGGAATTAACAGTGCCACAATTATAATGGGGGACTTTAATACCCCACTCACACCTATGGATACATCAACTGAAAAGAAAATTAGCAAAGAATCATGAGCTATAAATGTACTTGTGTGTGTTAATCTGCCTTTACACTTACTGTAGTGCCTCTAGTATGGCAGGAGGAGATACTATATAGTTGGCCATATTTTAGTAGTGTCAGGAAGTTACCTAGAACAATTGGTAGAGTTGGGAAATTGATAGAAAAGTCCTAATACAAAGATGTACCTTCTAAACTAGTGCTATCTCCTTTTTTATAAGTGGAGAAGTACTCACCAAGAAAGTGAAATCCCAGATATCAGGTTATATGATCTCATAATTGAAATTTTCCTAAGATAGCAGTCTACATGCATATAAGTGAGTCCTGGCTCGAGCCCCGTTAATTATGCTAAATGTTAGAACATGTCTGATAGAACACATCTCCGACAAGTCTCACACACCCTCCCTAAATTAATATCTCTTGAATTTCTAAGCTATGATTCTATACTTGGTATAGTATCATA
>NW_011396601.1:0-580 GCF_000754665.1 Bison bison bison | reverse complement strand
GTGGAGCAAAGGGAACTCTCCTCCACGGTGAGTAGGAATGGGCGTGGGTAGAGCCGGTATGGAAAAGAATATGGAGGTTCCCGGAGGACTAAAAAGTGGAAGTAGCCTACGGTCCAGCAGTCCGACTCCCAGGCATAGATCCACCCACGGTATAAGTGAACAAGATAGATGCCCCGTTTGGGCACGTCTATCTGTGCGTGCGCGCGCACATGCGCATGCGCGATCGCCTGCGAGGCAGGGGGTGGGGCGGGGGCGGGGGCTCTGGCTGGAGTCGGTGCAAGCCCCGGGATTGCCTGAGGCAAGCCAAAGGAGCCCCAGGTGGAGAAGGGACTGCCGGTCGTCGGGTGTCCTGGAAGCCGAATGCGAATGCGGAGGGGCTCGCGGGCCGCGCGGAGGCAACCCAGGTCTGCAGCGGGAGTCGGGGCCCCGGCCACCCGCTCCCCGCGGCCCGGGAGGGGCTGGGGCTGCGGGGGTGATCCAAGAATCGGGACGCGCGGCGGGGGCTAAAGGACCTCTTCTGGTAGGCAAAAAGCCTCGAGCACCCGGGATTCCCAGGTGGTCTCCCATCCAAGATCCTAAC
>NW_011396600.1:0-603 GCF_000754665.1 Bison bison bison | reverse complement strand
GGTGGGTCCTTGAACCTGGGTTTCTAAGCCAGTCCTCTGGTCTTAGTGCAAACTACACAATTACTCAGAGGCATGCGTTGAACAGAATCATAGCTCTTTGAGGGTCAGAAGAATTAGAATTACAGGCAGCTATCCAGAGACAAGGGCTTTCCTAATGGCTCAGTGGTAAAGAATCTGCCTGCCAATGCAGGAGATGTGAGTTCGATCCCTGAGTCGGGAAGATCCCCTGGAGAAGGAAATGGCAACCCACGCCAGTATTCCTGCCTGGGAAATCCCACAGACAGAGGAGCCTGGTGGGCTACGGTCAAAAGAGTCGGACACGATTTAACGAATAAACAAGAACAATACATTGACAAAACTGATATATTTCTGCTGCTGCTGCTAAGTCGCTTCAGTCGTGTCCGACTCTGTGCGACCCCATAGACGGCAGCCCACCAGGGCTCCCCTGTCCCTGGGATTCTCCAGGCAAGAATACTGGAGTGGGCTGCCATTTCCGTCTCCAATGCATGAAAGTGAAAAGTGAAAGTGAAGTCGCTCAGTCGTGTCCGACTCTTAGCGACCCCATGGACTGCAGCCCACCAGGCTCCTCCATCCATGGGATTT
>NW_011396599.1:0-503 GCF_000754665.1 Bison bison bison | reverse complement strand
TCTTTTGTTGAAACTAGCCTGCACTGATACTCTACAAAATTGGCTTTTTTGTCATTGCCAGTTCTGGCTTGATGGGACTGGTGCTCTTTGTGGTTTTTGATGGCCTCCTACACTTTTGATTCTGTATAATGTGTGCACATATTCTGCAGAAAGCCACCATAAAGCACTTTCCACCTGTAGTTCCCACATCACAGTCCGTGATCCTCTTTTTTCACACCTGTCATCTTTGTTTACATTAGACCTGCCACAACATTACCAGAAGATAAAGTGTTTACGCTCTTCTACACAATTATTGTCCCCATGCTCAACCCGCTTATCTACACACTTAGAAACATGGAGATGAAAAATTCCATAAGAAGAGTTTGGTGCAATAAAAGGTTCTGGGAAGGGAACTTAATGATCTGAAGGTCATTCGTCTGACGCCAGTGACTGTCTTCTCATCACTCCCTCTGTTGCTGATTCTCTCCTGCTAATGGGAAAATCAGTCAGAATGTGTAAAAGCC
>NW_011396598.1:0-511 GCF_000754665.1 Bison bison bison | reverse complement strand
GGTACAGATAAAAGATTGTATTCATAACAGCTACTGTTTATTTATGCAGCAGACATGTAGCACTGACAGACACCAGAACTTGTTCTAGAAACAACAATACAGCAACCCAATAGCTCTGGAGTTGAATATGGCATGTGAGTTGGGGAGGCTGTGATTTCTGACATCAGGGTCAGGGAAGCCTGGCAGAGAAACTGTGGACTGAAGCAGGTCAGGAGTTGGGTGACAGTTCTTGAGACAGTGTCCAAGGCAGGGGGAGTAGCAGAAGTCCTGAGAAGGCCCTGTCCTCTCTCCTCGGTACCCTTGGGAGATTGGGTCTGGGAACCCTGCACCCACAGATACCAAAATCCATGGATGCTCAAGTTCCTTATATAAAATGGTATAGTCTTTGCACGTAACTTAAGGGGATGCTCCCATATGATTTAAATCATCTCCACATTCCTTGTAATACCTAATACAATGCCAATGCTGTGTAAATAGTTTCAAGTACAATGTACATGCTATATATATACAC
>NW_011396597.1:0-520 GCF_000754665.1 Bison bison bison | reverse complement strand
CGAGTGGCGAGGGGGAGCGCGTCATTGCTCTCGAGTCATGGTAGGGGAACCTGGCCTCGAGACGTGTTGAAGAAGGTCTCTCGAGGTCTTTCTCGGGTTGAGGCGGGAAACCCTGGCTTCCCTACGCTTTGTGCAGGTGACCTCAGGGGGCTTCTCATGGTGGCTCTGAGAAGTCAGGGAAACTGGAGGTGGGAGGGCCTCTCGGGACTCCCTGGGTTTGGTGCATTGGAAGAGGGCCTTCATCTCCAGTTGAGGCAGGAACCTCAGGGTTCCTCTGATTTCGGACTCCGAATCGCAGGGTCCCTGCAGACTGGGGACAGGAGAGTCAGGCCTCGTCTTGGGTTGAGGCATGGAACTCCGCTTGCCTCTCGAGGTGTCCCCGGGGAGAGAGGCCACTTGTCCGAGCTGTATTTGGAACCTGGGGGTTTTTTCCGGTCGATGCTCGGGCGAGTCACTGCCCCTTCGTGTTTGACTTCATTCACAGGGTGGAGTTCGGAGAGGTGTCCGGGCATCGGGTTCT
>NW_011396596.1:0-607 GCF_000754665.1 Bison bison bison | reverse complement strand
AAAGTGGAATTATATGTCTTCCAACTAAAATAATGAATTCTATGTTTAGGAACAAGGCTAACCAGACAGAGTTCAGGATTCAGGGGCAAAGGATGCTCAAACAGTTCTGCCTCTTTTGATGTCTGATATGTAACACTACCTGATGCCTGGCAGGGAATCACTAATAATTTGAGGATGGGGCCAGAAGATCTGACTTTGAAAAGAGCCCACTCACACTTTTTGCTAAATGTCAGTGGGTATCACCTTCCCGTATCAAATGAGAAAAAAAAATCCTAATTTTAATTTTAGACACATTGCAATGATTACATTGCTATTATTATTCCTTACCTTTTATTTTGCTCATTAATTTCCACATGATTTAATTGGCCTTTTGGGCTTTGAAATCAATTTGGTGTCTGTATCCTGGCATCTTCAAGAACTGTTTTTTTTCTGGTGCAGTTGACTACAAATCATCCCCTTGGGGCCTGCCACCTTTTGGTCAATGCTACCCCATTCAATAGAGAGGACACGTGTTGTTTTTTTTTTTTCCCTCTACACTTTGCATTTTCATCAAAAGTCTAGCGTGTGATAAATTGCCGAAGCTATGTGGCTTCTATTAAAGTATGGG
>NW_011396595.1:0-732 GCF_000754665.1 Bison bison bison | reverse complement strand
ACTATGCCAAAGCCTTTGAGTGTGTGAAATACAATAAACTGTAGGAAATTCTCAAAGAGATGGAAATACCAGACTACCTGATCTGCCTCTTGACAAATCTGTATGCAGGTCAGGAAGCAAGAGTTAAAACTGGACATGGAACAGCAAACTGGTTCCAAAGCGGGAAAGGAGTACATCAAGGCTGTATATTCTTGCCGTGCTTATTTAACTCATATGCAGACTACAACATGAGAAACCCTGCACTGGAGGAAGCACAAGCCGGAATCAAGTTTGCTGGGATAAATATCAATAAACTCAGATACGCAGGTGACACCACGATTTCTGCAGGCAGAAAGTGAAGAAGAACTAAAGAGCTTCTTGACAAAAGTGAAAGAGGAGAGAGAAAAAGTTGGCTTAAAGCTCAACATTCAGAAAATGAAGATCATGGTCTCATCACTTTATGGCAAATAGATGGGGAAATGGCAGAAACAGTGGCTGACTTTATTTTGGGGGCTCGAAAATCACTGCAGGTGATGACTGCAACCATGAAGTTAAAAGACATTACTCCTTGAAAGGAAAGTTATGATCAACCTAGGCAAACTTATTAAAAAGCAGAGACATTACTTTGCAATGAAGGTCCATCTATCAAGGCTAATGTGTTTCTAGTAGTCCTGTATGGATGTGAGAGTTGGACTGTAAAAGAAAGCTGAGCACTAAAGAAGTGATGATTTTGAACTGTGGTGTTGGAGAAGA
>NW_011396594.1:0-581 GCF_000754665.1 Bison bison bison | reverse complement strand
GTTGCTGAAAGAAGAGGCTTAAAGTTTTGTGCCTTTTACATCACAAGGGCAAAAACCATGTCACCTTGCTTATAAATCTGGTTAATATACTTTCATACATTATTTTACCTAATCATCAAAACTATCCTATGAAGTCTGTGCCATTATGTACATTTTACATATGAGAAAATAAGGATCAAAGAGATGAGAGGTTGAATTGATTTGCTGTTGTCAGCTAAATTGTAACAGAGAGGGAAAAGGAGTTTGAACCCCGACACTGAAAGCTGTAATTTCCTGGTAACCCACCACCCTGTATTTTCCTATTATTCATTAAGGACTCTGATATACCAAGTACTTTCACGTGAATAATCAAATGTTTAACCATTGGAAAAATCCTCTGAAGTAGATGTTACCATCTGTATTAGTTTGCTACGGCTGCTATAATGAAGTATCACACACTGAGCTGCTTAAAATAACAAAACCTTGTTGCCTCATAGTTCTGGAGGCTAGAAGTCCAAGATCAACGTATCACCAGGGCCACGCTCCCTCTGAAGGCTCTAGAAAAGACTCTATTCCGGGTCTCTCACTAATTACCTTCTGGT
>NW_011396592.1:0-893 GCF_000754665.1 Bison bison bison | reverse complement strand
AGAGGAGGGGGTGCCGGAGAACCTCAGTGTCCCTCTCGAGGGAGACCGGGATTTCGGGGAACTTTGTGGGTCGCATCAAGGGTGCCAAGTGCCCTTTCGACCTCCAATTCCTAACGTGGGACTTCTCCTGAGGCGCTGTAGCGGGAAAGGGCTTCATCTTGCGATGACGGGGGAGCCACGTGGTTTTTCTCGAGTTACGGCGGGATTCTCGAGTTACGACGGGGAATTCAGGATGCCTCTTGTGTTGGACCCAGGCAAGTCCAATCTTCCATTCGAGTTGCGAAGGAAAGCTGGGGATTGCTCCCGAGTGACTGCAGCGCCAATACACCTCATCTAGGCTTGTGTCCAGAAGACAATGTTCCTCTCCAGGGGCGACAGGGATCTCGGGGTTGCATTCCAGACGCACCCGGGGAGACAGGCATTCATCTCGAGTGGAAGCAAAGAACCCCGCTCTGCTCTCGAATCGCGACCGGGTATCTCTTGGAGCTCACTGGGTGGACTCAAGGGAGTCAAGCCTCCTGAGGCGTTTGGAGAGAGGTCGCGAGATTGGTCTGTAGGCCATGCAGGAGACGAAGGCCCACATCTCTCGATGACGGGGGAATCTCGGGGTTGTTCTCGAGCGGCGGCCCCAGTGTGCGGTTTCTCACGAGGTACGACGGCGAGGTCAGTGAGCCTCTCGTGGGGCGCCAGGGAAGTCGGGTCTCCATGCGAGTGGCGAGGGGGAGAGCGTCATTGCTCCCGAGCCATGCTAGGGGAATCTGGCCTCGAGACGCGTTGAAGAAGGTCTCTCGAGGTCTTTCTCGGGTTGAGGCAGGAAACCCTGGGTTCCCTCGACTTGTGCAGGTGACCTCAGGGAGCTTCTCATGGTGGCTCTGAGAAGCCAGGGAAACTGG
>NW_011396591.1:876-999 GCF_000754665.1 Bison bison bison | reverse complement strand
CTCCTGAGGCGTTTGGAGAGAGGTCGCGAGGTTGGCCTCTAGGCCATTCAGGAGACGAAGGCCCTCATCTCCGCGATGACGGGGGAGTCTCGGGGTGGTTCTCGAGCGGCGGCCCCAGGGTGC
>NW_011396591.1:0-776 GCF_000754665.1 Bison bison bison | reverse complement strand
GGCCCCAGGGTGCGGTTTCTCACGAGGTACGACGGCGAGGTCAGTGAGCCTCTCGTGGGGCGCCAGGGAAGTCGGGTCTCCATGCGAGTGGCGAGGGGAGCGCGTCATTGCTCTCGAGTCATGGGAGGGGAACCTGGCCTCGAGACGTGTGGAAGAAGGTCTCTCGAGGTCTTTCTCTGGTTGAGGCAGGAAACGCTGGCTTCCCTCGACTTGTGCAGGTGACCTCAGGGGGCTTCTCATGGTGGCTCTGAGAAGTCAGGGAAACTGGAGGTGGGGGTGGGCCTCTCGGGACTCCACGGGGTTTGGTGCATTGGAAGAGGGCCTCATCTCCAGTTGAGGCAGGAACCTCAGGGTTCCTGTGATTTCAGACTCCGATCGCAGGGTCCCTGCAGACGGGGGACAGGAGAGTCAGGTCTCGTCTTGGGTTGAGGCATGGAACTCCGCTTGCCTCTCGAGGTGTCCCCGGGGAGAGAGGCCACTTGTCGAGCGGTATTTGGAACCTGGGGGTCTTTTCCGGACGATGCACGGGCGAGTCACTGCCCCTTCGTGTTGACTTCATTCACAGGGTGGAGTTCGGAGAGGTGTCCGGGCATCGGGTTCTTACCAAGAGGGGACCGGGAAATCGGGGTGCTTCGCAATGTGGAAGCACCCACGAGGCCACGTCTGGAATGTCGTCGTGAGACCGGCCTCATCCTGAGGTGCGACCGGAAGGTCGGGAACCCCTTCCAGACAAAGCAGGGGAGTCGACCCTCCTGTGGAGATCAGGAGGGTAGAAG
>NW_011396590.1:0-659 GCF_000754665.1 Bison bison bison | reverse complement strand
ATGGTCGCAAGAGTTGGACATGACTGAAGAACTGAGCACCTATACTTTTTTGTGGCTATAGTATATAGTTTTATTGGTCACAGAGCCCACAAGAACTCTAACACCAACCAATGTACATTACGAAAGCTCCATCTAGGCCTGAAATAAAGCATAGGCCTTAATGTCTAATTTGCTTTCCATCTATGCTTATAGGCTAGCTGGCCATATAGCTTTGTACCAACTGATAGAGTTTTCTTCCTAAGAGTATTCTTATTAAAGCTGAACAATGAAGGAATACATTTGAAATACATGAATACCTGTGGGTAGTTTGGAAATAAAAGAATCAGGTTAAGAGTAGGGAAACCAGGGTGCATAAAGCAACTCAACCCATATAAACATGTATCTTTTCACGTTTGTACATATTAATTAGGAGAATCTGTTCCGGAATTTAAGAATGCATTTGCTTTCTTCATTATCTCCTTTTAAAATGATGGTAGTATGACTGTCAGGGCAGGAAGAGCCTAAGGCAAAGTGATGGCATTCCTTCGGGAATGCACACCTTCTGGAGGCTACACAGTCAAATGGAGAATGGGGGTGCGGTCTGACTTAGGGGGAGGCGACTGATGTCTAGGCTGCCTTAGGCCTTCTGAAGGAGGGAAATTACCTTTATTAAGGCTGCT
>NW_011396589.1:0-578 GCF_000754665.1 Bison bison bison | reverse complement strand
ATCCCGGTCGCCCCTGGAGAGGAACATTGGCTTCTGGATACAAGCCTAGATGAGGTCTATTGGCCCTGCAGTCACTCGACAGCAATCCCCAGCTTTCCTTCGCAACTCGAATGGAAGATTGGACTTCCCTGGGCCAACACAAGAGGCATCCCGAATTTCCCGTCGTAACCCGAGAATCCCGCCGCAACTCGAGAAAAACCACGTGGGTCCCCCGTCATCGCAAGATGAAGCCCTTTCCCGCTACAGCGTCTCAGGAGAAGTCCCACGTTAGGAATTGGAGGCCGAAACGGTACTTGGCACCCTTGATGGGCCCACAAAGTTCCCCGGCATCCCGGTCTCCCTGGAGAGGAACACCGAGGTTTTCCGGCACCACTTCCTCTGAGCCCCTTCTACCCTCCTGATCTCGACAGGAGGGTCGACTCCCCTGCTTTGTCTGGAAGGGGTTCCCGACCTTCCGGTCGCACCTCAGGATGAGGCCGGTCTCACGACGACATTCCAGACGTGGCCTCGCGGGTGCTTCCACATTGCGAAGCACCCCGATTTCCCGGTCCCCTCTAGATAAGAAGCCGATGCCCGGA
>NW_011396588.1:0-664 GCF_000754665.1 Bison bison bison | reverse complement strand
GGGCTGGCCGGGACCGGTCGGCGTCCCAGGCGTGTCGCGGGACCGCCCTCGTGTGTGGGTGGCGGTGGGACCCGCGCTCGGTTTTCCTAGGTGGCCCGGCCGTGGTTCCCGGTGTCTTTGTGGTCCCCGGATGGCGCCCGCGGCCCTGTCCCGCGGCCCCGCGTGCGTGCTTGCCGGCCCTCCCGCCGCTGCCGGCCTCTCCTCCTCGTCCCGCGCGTGCGACCGCCCCGCGCTCCCTTCCCCTGTCTGGGGCCGAGCCGGCCTCGCCTCATGTGGGTTCGTCCCCCCCGGCTCCGTCGGCCGGTGGCGTCCCCGAGCGGGGCGGCGCGCGGGGAGCCTTGCGCGTGTGGGGACGTGGGGCCGCCGGTGCGCGGCGGGAGAGCGTTCTCCCTGGCCGGCTTGCGGCTCTCGGGTGTGTGTGTCGGTGGCGGTGGGCGTGAGGACCCCCGGTGAGGGGTGCCGGGGGGGGCGGGGGGCGCCAGTCCGTCGTCCCGGGCGTGCGGTGGGACCGTCCCTGTGCTGGGAGGCCTCCGGCGGTGAGATCCCGCGGTGGGCCCCGGCGGCCGACTCGCGCTTCCCCCTGCCCCCCAGCACGGGTCGCTTTGAGCCATGCCCCTCGCGGTGGCGCGCGGCCGCCCCACCAACACCGCCCCTGTTCCGTGGC
>NW_011396587.1:0-542 GCF_000754665.1 Bison bison bison | reverse complement strand
CCACCCGCCCCACCTCCAGTTTCCCTGACTTCTCAGAGCCACCATGAGAAGCCCCCTGAGGTCACCTGCACAAGTCGAGGGAAGCCAGGGTTTCCTGCCTCAACCCGAGAAAGACCTCGAGAGACCTTCTTCAACACGTCTCGAGGCCAGGTTCCCCTACCATGACTCGAGAGCAATGACGCGCTCCCCCTCGCCACTCGCATGGAGACCCGACTTCCCTGGCGCCCCACGAGCGGCTCACTGACCTCGCCGTCATACCTCGTGAGAAACCGCACCCTGGGGCCGCCGCTCGAGAACCACCCCGAGACTCCCCCGTCATCGCGGAGATGAGGGCCTTCGTCTCCTGCATGGCCTAGAGGCCAACTTTGCGACCTCTCTCCAAACGCCTCAGGAGGCTTGACTCCCTTTAGTCCACCCAGGGAGCTCCAAGAGATACCCGTCGCGACTCGAGAGCAGAGCGGGGTTCTTTGCTTCCGACTCGAGATGAATGCCTGTCTCCCCGGGTGCGTCTGGAATGCAACCCCGAGATCCCGGTCGCCCCT
>NW_011396586.1:0-583 GCF_000754665.1 Bison bison bison | reverse complement strand
CCCAGAGAGAGAATCCCTGCTGGGACATCTTATCGATCAGTCTACCCCTGTCATCAGAGCCCATCTGAGCACTCTACTGGTTTAAAGTTTAGCTATGAAGCTATGACTACATGAAGGAGAAATGACATTTTGAACCCTGAATGGCCATGTGTATTCTTTAGACTCCGGAGAAAACTAGGTAAAATGGAATCTTTTTGAAATTGCAAAACTGGTTCTTTTTTGCACATGTAATTACTAAAAGTTTTGACTTGTGAAAATACTCTTTTTGGGGAGCTCTGATCCTGCCTGAGAAACAGAAACATGCCTGGGGAAAAACCTGAGTTAACTCTTATCATGTCCTTGAGATACACAGCCCACTCTATCTGGGACTCCAGCCATGAGCTGGAACTCAAGCCAAGAAATTAAAAGGGACAAAGAGACATTTTAAATTTCAGGTGGAAAACTGTGAGGTTTCTGTCTGTCCAGATATGTGTGTGTCTCGGTGTATGTCTCCATCCTTGGAAAAAATTGCTAAAGGCTAAGTGGTTCAATGAGCTCTAATTAATTGGCCTAAAGAGAAGTCAGTGCTTACAAATCAAACAAT
>NW_011396585.1:0-737 GCF_000754665.1 Bison bison bison | reverse complement strand
ATGATAAATTCTCTCAGAAAACTTCAAATATCAGACTTAGTTGGTGTGCAACTGACTTGAAATAACTGGTTGTTATAAATAATTCAATAAACTAAATAGATTTTCATTGAAGATATAGGAGTCCTAAATTGAATTGCCCTAAAAATGAATGAAAAAAAGTTTTCATTTTTAAGAAGTTGATATGGAATATGGATAGAAAAATTGTATGATAGATATTACCTAGCCTGAGGGCAGGTGTGCTTTTGACTCAGATAAAGATATTAGTCATAAATATAAAAAATAGAAATATAACCTTAATTTTTCTAATGCTTTGAAGAGACAAACAAGAAATTACAATGTAAACATATCTTTTATGTCTCTTCATGATATGAAAGTGAAAGTAAAGTTGCTCAGTCGTGTCCGACTCTTTGAGACCCCGTGAACTGTAGCCTCCCAGGCTCCTCCGTCCATGGGATTCTTTAGGCAAGAGTACTGGAGTGGGTTACCATTTCCTTCTCCAGAGGTTCTTCCCGACCCAGGGATCGAACCCGGGTCTCCGCATTGGAGGCAGACGCTTATAACCTCTGAGCCACCAGGGAAGCCCCAATTAATAATGAATTTGGTTGAAATGAATTTCTATAAAGTCAGGATAATAGTGGTACATTTTTCACATTAATCTTTTGAAGATTAAGTGAAACACATTAGACAATACACTAAATAATACACACATGCATTATTACATTATAATACATACGTAC
>NW_011396584.1:0-551 GCF_000754665.1 Bison bison bison | reverse complement strand
TTTCATGCCAAATAGAATGGGAAATGGTGAACAGTGCCTGACATTATTTATTTTATTATTTATTTATTTTTGTTGGTGCGTCTCCAAATCACTTCAGATGATGATTGAAGCCATTAATTAAAAATGCTTACTCCTTGGAAGGAATGTTATCACCAACCTAGACAACATATTAAAAAGCAGAAACATTAGTTTGCCAACAAAGGTCTGTCTAGTCAAGGCTATGGTTTTTCCTGTAGTCATGTATGGATGTGTTATTTGGACTATAAAGAAAGTTAAGAACCAAGAATTGATACTTTTGAAATGTGATGTTAGAGGACGAGTCCTTGAAAGTGCCTTGGACTGCAAGGAGGTCCAATGAGTACATCCTAAAAGAGATCAGTCCTGGGCTTTCACTGGAAGGATTGATGTTGAAGCTGAAACTGAAATACTTTGGCCACCTGATGCAAGCAATTGACTCATGGAAAAGCTTCTGATACTTCAAAATATTGAGGGCAGGAAGATAAAGGGATGGCAGAGGATGAGATGGTTAGATAGCATCTCCAACACAATTG
>NW_011396583.1:0-630 GCF_000754665.1 Bison bison bison | reverse complement strand
ATTGCCCTGGCTATTTGAAGTCTTGTTCCATACAAATTTTAGGATTGTTTGTTCTATTTCTCTGAAAGATACCATTGGGATTTTGATAGGGTTTGTGTTCAGTTTGTAGATTGCTTTGGGGGGTATGGATATTCTAACAGTATTCCTCCAATCCATGAGCATGGGATATCTTTCTGTTTACTGGTGTCTTTAATTTCTTTCATCATTGTCATAGTTTTCAGTGTACAAGTTGTTCATCTCCTTGGTTAAATTTATTTCTAGGTATTTTACCCTTTTGACACAATTGGAAGTATTTTCTTAATTTCTCTTTCTGATGGTTTTTTATCAGCATGTTGAAACATAGCTGATTTTGTATATTGATTTTGTATCCTATAACTTTGCTGCTTTGTTTATTCATTCTAACAGTGTCTTTGTGAAGTCTTTGGGGTTTTTATATATAATATGTTGTATGCCAAGAGAGACAGTTTTGCTTCTTCCTTTCCAATTTTAGATGTCTTTTTCTTATTCTGTCTAGGACTTGCAAAACTATGTTGAATAAACCTGGTAAGAGTATGCATCCTTGTCTTGTTTCTGATCTTAGAGAAAAGCTTTCAGCTTTTCACTGTTGAGTATGATGTTAGCTGTCAGCTT
>NW_011396582.1:0-560 GCF_000754665.1 Bison bison bison | reverse complement strand
AGGACGGGTCCTAATACCTCCCAGCACAGACACAGATGAACTACTGTGAAAGAGAGCCACCTTATTGAGGCATTTGTGCTGTGCAAAGATGCCAGGAGAAAATTAAATACTTTATTTCCCTATGTATTTATGAAGCACTTCACTCATCCCAAATTCTCATTGATTGACAGGCACCGTAATACACTCCATACATACATAATCTCATTTACTATCTTAAAAAAGGCTAGTGCACTGGACGACCCAGAGGGATGGTATGGGTAAGGAGGAGAGAGGAGGGTTCAGGATGGCGAACACATGTATATCTGTGGCGGATTCATTTTGATATTTGGCAAAACTAATACAATTTGTAAAGTTTAAAAATAAAATTAAATTTAAAAAAAAAGAAAGTAAAAAAAAAAAGGTACTATATTCAAAGCAACAAATTAACTTTGCCGTGAAAAAAAAAAAGATGAAAAAAAAAGCTTTTAAAAGCAAGTTTTATTATTGTACATATTTATAAACAATAAAGCCTAGTTTTATTGTTTAAGTACCTTGCCCAAAGTCACAGTTAATACACTGCT
>NW_011396581.1:0-844 GCF_000754665.1 Bison bison bison | reverse complement strand
AAAAAGAGAGAGAGACTGTGAAGACTGACCCTGTCAAGTCTCTCCAGGCTTCACACAAAGGATCTCCTTGCCCTTCCAGAGAAGAGGGGGTCCACTGACCCCAAGACCACATAGACCACCACAACTCAGACTGGCCTTTGGCCTCCACCTCGACCTGGCAGGCACGTGGCAGGGGAGAACCCAGAATCCAAGCCTGCCTTCTCAAGTCCCAGGGACGTCTGAGAAGCTTTCCAAAACATAAACCTAACAACAAAGTGGATAAAGAGATTCTTAAATGACACACAGACCAATGACCTAGAGCCACTGGGGAGAGTGAAGAATAAAGGGAAGGTCTACAAGGCCACCAAGATTTGGAGTGTTCCTCTGGGACAAAGGTGGATGGCACCCCAAGGCCATCTGTTAGCCTGACTCCACTGAAGCCACCCAGTCATTCAATCAAGTGGTAAAATGTTAAATTTATGTTATATGTATTTTACCACAATTTGCGTGCACATGGGGCCCTCCACATGGTGAACTTTCTCAAACTGAACCACATGGAATCTTTCGTTCTTCTATTTTTTCTTTGTCAGAATAAAAAAATCCTGGGCTACGTATCCCCTACTACATACTGAGTGTCCAGCACCCAGAACAATGCCCAGCACTTGTAAGAGGCATGTAGTAGACATGTGTAGCTATGAGGGTGTATGTCACACATGTAAGCAGTAGGTACCTGACATTAAAATACTGGACACACTGGTCTGTGCTTTGTAAGATGGGAGACATTAACGGGCTTAGCCTTTCTGCTTCAAGGACTGACTCTCTAGCTCGATCCTCATGCCCCAGAGACTCCTCCAGCCAGTGTATC
>NW_011396580.1:0-560 GCF_000754665.1 Bison bison bison | reverse complement strand
GAGAGCAATCCCCAGCTTTCCTTCGCAACTCGAATGGAAGATTGGACTTGCCTGGGCCAACACAAGAGGCATCCTGAATTCCCCGTCGTAACTCGAGAATCCCGCCGTAACTCGAGAAAAACCACGTGGCTCCCCCGTCATCGCAAGATGAAGCCCTTTCCCGTGACAGCGTCTCAGGAGAAGTCCCACGTTACGGAATTGGAGGTCGAAAGGGCACTTGGCACCCTTGATGCGACCCACAAAGTTCCCCGAAATCCCGGTCTCCCTCGAGAGGAACACTGAGGTTTTCCGGCACCCCCTCCTCTGAGCCCTTTCTCCCCTCCTGATCTGGACAGGAGGGTCGACTCCCCTGCTTTTGTCTGGAAGGGTTTCCCGACCTTCCGGTCGCACCTCAGGATGAGGCCGGTCTCACGAAGACATTCCAGACGTGGCCTCGTGGGTGCTTCCACATTCTATAGGACCCCGATTTCCCGGTCCCCTATTGAGAAGAACCCGATGCCCGGACACCTCTCCGAACTCCACCCTGTGAATGAAGTCAACACGAAGGGGCAGTTTTTCCG
>NW_011396579.1:0-661 GCF_000754665.1 Bison bison bison | reverse complement strand
GCTTGTGTCCAGAAGCCACTGTTCCTCTCCAGGGGTGACAGGGATCTCAGGGTTGCATTCCAGACACACCCGGGGAGACAGGCATTCATGTCGAGTGGAAGCAAAGAACCCCGCTCTGCTCTCGAGTCGCGACGGCTATCTCTTGGAGCTCACTGGGTGGACTAAAGGGAGTCAAGCCTCCTGAGGCGTTGGAGAGAGGTCGAGAGATTGGTCTCTAGGCCATACAGGAGACGAAGGCCCTCAACTCGCGATGATGGGGGAGTCTCAGGGTTGTTCTCGAGCGGCGGCCACAGTGTGCGGTTTTCCCTAGGTACGACGGCGAGGTCAGTGAGCTCCTCAGGGGTCGCCATGGCGGCTGGGAACGCCCATTGCGTGCGCTCCTGGGTCCTCAAGGGTCGGCATCCTAGGGCGCGGTGGAAGGGGCGGACCACAGGTCAGGGAACTGGGACTGCGTGGAGCAGGGAACCTCGTAGTCCGCCCTCTGTTGGCACAACCTGGCGGTCGCAGAAAGGCCTCGCCTCTGGGCTCAAGGCCTTTACCGCTCCACCCCTTTGCTGAAAGATCAGAGCCGCGCGGTTTTCCCAAGCAGCCTAGGTCCGCTGCAAGTCCAAGGGCCAGAACCCTGAACTCTGGCCGGCTGGCCCAGCCCTGCTTCTGGCAC
>NW_011396578.1:0-782 GCF_000754665.1 Bison bison bison | reverse complement strand
CCCCCCCCTCCCCCCTCCCCCCGACCCCCCCTCCCTCCCTTCCCCTCCCCTCCCTCGTCCCCCAACCTCCCCCCCCGCCCTCCCCTCCCCTCCTCCCCGTCCTCCTCCCCACTCCACGCCTTCCCCCAACCTCCTCCTCCCCTCGCGCCCCCCACCCCACCTCGGCCCCCTCCCACCTTCGCACCTCCCACCCTCCCACCTTTGCACTCCCCGGTCTCCCGCTCCCCCTCCCTCTGCTGCCCCTGGCATAGGGAAGGAGTTCTCCTGTGTGGACTGCTGGAAAGACGGGACCAGAAGACAGAAGAGCCAGACACAAAGAACTTGTGCCGGGCACGGGGTTCTTTCCCGGGCCCATGGAATGTTCCCTCTGAGGCGGCCCCTTGGTCACTGCCATGCAGGGAGGGCTTGAGGCTTCAGGTAGGGTGTCCCCGTTTGGGGCGGGGCCCAGCTTCCCAAAGGTCCAGCACTCGGGTTTGTCCCCAGGGTTGTCCGTAGACATCCCGTCTGTATTCTCTCCTCTTCCCACACAAAACAGCTCCCACCCACCCACCCACCCACCCACCCTTTCCCCGAGCTCCGTGGCCCCACATCCCAGGCAAGGAGACCTGAACGTGGCTAGGGGGAGAAGGTGGCCCCTTCCTTCCTCTCCCTCTAAGCCCCAGGGCCTGGGGAGCCTGGCAGCATGTCGAGGAGGGCCTGGTACTCGTCCTCACTGAGGGGTGTTTCCAGGGTGGCCTCAACTCCTTCTTCCCCCGCAGGGGACCCCGGGGAAGACCAGGGCG
>NW_011396577.1:0-546 GCF_000754665.1 Bison bison bison | reverse complement strand
GCTGGGGATTGCTCTCGAGTGACTGCAGGGCCAACAGACCTCGATCTAGGCTTGTGTCCAGAAGCCAGTGTTCCTCTCCAGGGGCGAAAGGGATCTCGGGGTTGCATTGCAGACGCACTGGGGAGACAGGCATCCATCTCGAGTGGAAGCAAAGAACCCCGCTCTGCTCTCGAGTCGCGACGGGTATCTCTTGGAGCTCACTGGGTGGACTAAAGGGAGTCAAGCCTCCTGAGGCGTTTGGAGAGAGGTCGAGAGATTGGTCTCTAGGCCATACAGGAGACGAAGGCCCCCAACTCGCTATGATGGGGGAGTCTCAGGGTTGTTCTCGAGCGCGGCCACAGTTGTGCGGTTTCTCCCTAGGTACGACGGCGAGGTCAGTGAGCCTCTCGTGGGGCGCCAGGGAAGTCGGGTCTCCATGCGAGTGGCGAGGGGGAGTGCGTCATTGCTCTCGAGTCATGGTAGGGGTATCTGGCCTCGAGACGTGTTGAAGAAGGTCTCTCGAGGTCTTTCTCGGGTTGAGGCAGAAACCCTGGCTTCCCTTGACTT
>NW_011396576.1:0-505 GCF_000754665.1 Bison bison bison | reverse complement strand
CTTTGAACACATGACTGAGATTAGGGGGAGGCAGTACATGGATGTGCCAGGATACTCTTAAAGTACGAGACAGCAGAGAAAGGAAAGACAACTCTCAAGCTGTCCAAAGTGATAAAAATGAATGATTACACAGTTTTACCTGTATACACTAGCAGATAATAATCTGAAAAGGATTAAAAAAAAAATTCCCTTTCAATACTGTCAACATGAATCCAATGCTTTGCCACGGATGTCACGAGGATGCAAGACTGGCACACTGGAAATTCTACACCGTGGCTGAAAAAGATCCTGAATACATGGACAGATATTCCATAGCGATGCAAAGACTTAAGATGGCAATACCATGGAATGCATCTTCAATCTGAAATGAAGATTCGATATGACTTGATCGCTCAGAGCTTTTGGGTCACCAAGTGTTATGAAAGGATAAAAGAGATCGAGAAAGCTGCTGACATAGACTTGGGGCGGGGTGTGGGGGGGCAGTAAGAGTACCCCCTGCGGGTCT
>NW_011396575.1:0-560 GCF_000754665.1 Bison bison bison | reverse complement strand
ATCTTCATGTATTTCTGCCTCTGTATCTCCTGACAGCCAGCCGCCGGCCCTTTCGTCTGGCCCCGGCCTCTCCCAGGCGCTCTGGCTCTGGCTGAGGAGCTTGCGCAGGCCAGCTGTCTCCCTTGGCGTGGGTGCGTGCGAGTGTCTGTGTGTCTGTCTGTGTGCCTGCCTGTGGCTCGTCTGCTCTCTCAGGAAGGTCGAGGGCTTGGCGTGGGGGCAAAGGGGGGCCTCGGTAGTGCGAAGGGGAGGGGCTGAGGCGCTCGGGTCGACCGCGCCTCCCTGGCTTCTGGTGGGTTTGGGCACCGGACAGGTGCCGGGCAAGTTGGGCGCTCAAGTTCGCTGCGCCTAGGCCCGCAGTCAGGTTCAGAGGCCCCTGGGCCGCGGGGGTTGGGAGGCGGCGGGCGCCGAAGACCGACACGTCCGGGGCCGCGCGGGCCTGAGCAGCGAATGGGATCGGGGGGAGGCCCCGCTCAGCGAGCGCGGCCGGGTCTGGAGTGGCCGCGGGTGGGAGGGCGCCGAGCCCTCCGCACCCCTCAGCCCAGCCCCCAGGCCCCGCGCGC
>NW_011396574.1:0-569 GCF_000754665.1 Bison bison bison | reverse complement strand
ACCTTCTTCAACACGTCTCGAGGCCAGATTTCCCTACCATGGCTCGGGAGCAATGACGCGCTCCCCTTCGCCACTCGCTATGGAGACCCGACTTCCCTGGCGCCCCACGAGAGGCTCACTGACCTCGCCGTCGTACCTCGTGAGAAACCGCACACTGGGGCCGCCGCTCGAGAACCACCCCGAGATTCCCGCGCAATCGAGAGATGAGGGCCTTCGTCTCCTGCATGGCCTAGAGACCAATCTCGCGACCTCTCTCCAAACGCCTCAGGAGGCTTGACTCCCTTGAGTCCACCCAGTGAGCTCCAAGAGATACCCGTCGCGATTCGAGAGCAGAGCGGGGTTCTTTGCTTCCACTCGAGATGAATGCCTGTACTCCCCCGGGTGCGTCTGGAATGCAACCCCGAGATCCCGGTGCCCCTGGAGAGGAACATTGGCTTCTGGACACAAGCCCCAGATGAGGTCTATTGGCCCTGCAGTCACTCGAGAGCCAATCCCCAGCTTTCCTTCGCAACTCGAATGGAAGATTGGACTTCCCTGGGCCAACACAAGAGGCATCCCGAATTCCCCGT
>NW_011396573.1:0-596 GCF_000754665.1 Bison bison bison | reverse complement strand
GTCTTGCCATTCCCTCCTGGCTTGAAGAGTTTCTATTGAAAGATCAGCTGTAATCCTTATGGGAATTCCCTTGTGTGTTATTTGTTGTTTTTCCCTTGCTGCTTTTAATATTTGTTCTTTGTGTTTGATCTTTGTTAATTTGATTAATATGTGTCTTGGGGTGTTTCTCCTTGGGTTTATCCTGTTTGGTACTCTCTGGGTTTCTTGGACTTGGGTGATTATTTCCTTCCCCATTTTTAGGGAAGTTTTCCACTATTATCTCCTCAAGTATTTTCTCATGGTCTTTCTTTTTGTCTTCTTCTTCTGGAACCCCTATGATTCGAATGTTGTAGCGTTTAATATTGTCCTGGAGGTCTCTGAGATTGTCCTCATTTCTTTAATTCGTTTTTCTTTTATCCTCTCTGATTCATTTATTTCTACCATTCTATCTTCTAATTCACTAATCCTGTCTTCTGCCTCTGTATTCTACTATTTGTTGCCTCCAGAGTGTTTTTAATTTCACTTATTGCATTATTCATTATATATTGACTCTTTTTTATTTCTTCTAGGTCCTTGTTAAACCTTTCTTGCATCTTCTCAATCCTTGTCTCCAGGCT
>NW_011396572.1:0-606 GCF_000754665.1 Bison bison bison | reverse complement strand
AAAGCCTCTTGATGAAAGTGAAAGTGGAGAGTGAAAAAGTTAGCTTAAAGCTCCATTCAGAAAACAAAGATCATGGCATCTGGTCCCATCACTTCATGGCAAATAGATGGGGAAACAGTGAAAACAGTGTCAGACTTTATTTTGGGGCTCCAAAATCACTGCAGATGGTGACTGCAGCTATGAAATTAAAGATGCTTACTCCTTGGAAAGAAAGTTTTGACCAACCTAGATAGCATATTCAAAAGCAGAGACATTACTTTGCCAACAAAGGTCGGTCTAGTCAAGGCTAGGTTTTCCAGTGGTCATGTATGGATGTGAGAGTTGGACTGTGAAGAAGGCTGAGCGTCCAAAGAATTGATGCTTTTGAACTGTGGTGTTGGAGAAGACTCTTGAGAGTCCCTTGGACTGCAAGGAGATCCAACCAGTCCATTCTAAAGGAGATCAGCCCTGGGATTTCTTTGGAAGGAATGGTGCTAAAGCTGAAACTCCAGTACTTTGGCCACCTCATGCGAAGAGTTGACTCATTGGAAAAGACTCTGATGCTGGGAGGGATTGGGGGCAGGAGGAGAAGGGGGACGCCAGAGGATGAGATGGCTGGATGGCATC
>NW_011396571.1:0-896 GCF_000754665.1 Bison bison bison | reverse complement strand
TTCTCAGAACCACAATGAGAAGCCCCCTGAGGTCACCTGCCAAGTCGAGGAAAGCCAGGGTTCCCTGCCTCAACCCGAGAACGACCTCGAAGAGACCTTCTTCAACACGTCTCGAGGCCAGATTCCCCTACCATGACTCGAGAACAATGACGCGCTCCCCCTCGCCACTCGCATGGAGACCCGACTCGCTGGCGCCCCACGAGAGGCTCAATGACCTACGCCGTCATACCTCGTGAGAAACCGCACCCTGGGGCCGCCGCTCGAGAACCACCCCGAGACTCCCCCGTCATCGCGGAGATGAGGGCCTTCGTCTCCTGCATGGCCTCGAGGCCAACCTCACGACCTCTCTCCAAACGCCTCAGGAGGCTTGACTCCCTTTAGTCCACCCAGTGAGCTCCAAGAGATACCCGTCGCGACTCGAGAGCAGACGGGGTTCTTTGCTTCCACTCGAGATGAATGCCTGTCTCCCCGGGTGCGTCTGGAATGCAACCCCGAGATCCCGGTGCCCCTGGAGAGGAACATTGGCTTCTGGACACAAGCCTAGATGAGGTCTATTGGCCCTGCAGTCACTCGAGAGCAATCCCCAGCTTTCCTTCGCAACTCGAATGGAAGACTGGACTTCCCTGGGCCAACACAAGAGGCATACCGAATTCCCCGTCCTAACTCGAGAATCCCGCCGCAACTCGAGAAAAACCACGTGGTTCCCCCGTCATCGCAAGATGAAGCCCCTTCCCGCTACAGCGTCTCAGGAGAAGTCCCACGTTAGGAATTGGAGGTCAAAACGGTACTTGGCACCCTTGATGCGCCCCCACAAAGTTCCCCGGCATCCCGGTCTCCCTGGAGAGGAACACCGAGGTTTTCCGGCACCACTTCCTCTGAGCCCCTTCTACCCTCCT
>NW_011396570.1:0-748 GCF_000754665.1 Bison bison bison | reverse complement strand
ACTGATATACCATCCAGAAAGATTTACCTCCTAGGAGGTATGATTTACTTTGTAAGGGGAGGGGCGGATAAAGCCCTGGGACCATGGAGATAACCCATTGTTATAAAGTTGGGTAAGTTTGTCTTCCGTTTTGGGGATATATTTACATTCCAAGAAATAAGAACCAAGGATCTTTTTCCATGTTGAATTTGTTTATAAAGGAAGCAAAATGTTTATCTCTAACTCACACGACAGGGGTCAAGACAGTTCTCACTCTTATATCCAGATTCACATATTCAGGATTTTCACATACTAGAAAAATCCTGTAGACAACCAGCTCTATAAGAATTGGAACAACAACAAAAAAAAATACAGTGCAGTTATTTCTATGAATGTGTGTGATAAATAACAACCAATCTGCCTGTGTTCCAGGAAACCTCATGTTTTCATTCAGGATATTAATAAATATAAATATTTAAAAACTTAGCACTAGGTTCATGGAGATCAAGAAAAATAGATGGACTGGAAATGTATCTTAAAGGAAAACCAGCATTTCTGATGATTAACTGAGGGTTGGAGAAGGAAAGGGAGGAGTCAAGGATGACTCCAAGTTTTATTAAAGTAACAGAATGATGAGTAGCATTTATTTATCGAGATGAGGACCAGTGAACAGGGCTAGGTTGTAGGCTAAGTAATAAAATTATATTTGGGCCAGTTTAAGTGTGAGACACCTATAAGGCATAAAAAGTAGTTGTCAAATTACATAGTT
>NW_011396569.1:3867-4283 GCF_000754665.1 Bison bison bison | reverse complement strand
GGAAGTTACAGGGAAGAATGACAAGGAACTTTATGAATTGGAGCTGTAAGTTAACACTTTGACAGAGAGAGCGAGATGGTGGTGGGGGACAGCCCCCAGTGAAATCAGAGGTGAGAGCACAAAGCAATACAGGAGGCAGATTCTGTTTTTTTGGGGCGTAGATGCTCGAGAATATCCGGGGGGAATCCTGAGGCTCGATCCCGCATTTGCGTATGCCGAGCCTCCTTCCTCATGACCTTTGTCTAGAGTGGAATGCCTCCCCGGCTCCCGGCACATGATCAGTGCATGCTCAGTCACGATATCAGTGCATGCTCAGCCACCTGATCACTGACGGCACAGTCACGTGATCAGCGCCTCTCAGTCACTTGATCACCATATGATAAACACGTGATCAGTGAACGACCAGCCACGTGATC
>NW_011396569.1:0-727 GCF_000754665.1 Bison bison bison | reverse complement strand
GATGAGCAGCATGATTCGTCACTGCTGAGCTCCATGCTTATTGACTGCTGATTGCGTGGTTCGTGTCTGCTCAGCTCTTTGAGTATTGCCTCCTTAGGTCCCTGTTCGGTCGCCACCTGCCGGGGACCAGCCCCAACTGATCCAGGGTATTCGAAGGAGAGATGGCCTAGGCGACTATTTATATGCTAATCAGAGATGTCAAGAATAATAGAATGAGGAGAGCTCAGTAGCAAAATTCGGTGGAGAAAAGAGACTGAGTAGCTTGGTTTACGCGGAAGACCAATCAAACTTCAAGACAAGAAGTTTGCACCACTTACGTAGGCCGCAGGCACCCTCTCCAATAGCGGAAGGTGCCTCACCCTAGACACCTTCTCCAGTGGGTCTTAGCAACCCAGGCATAATTAGGAAGCGTGGTGGGTTCCGCGCTCCAGATGGAGACTCAGCTGGAAGTTAAAGGGAAGAATGACAAGGAACTTTTGGAATTGGAGCTGTAAGTTAACTCTTTGACAGAGAGAGCGAGATGGTGGTGGGGGACAGCCCCCAGTGAAATCAGAGGTGAGAGCACAAAGCAATACAGTAGGCAGACTCCGGTATTTTGGGGGCGAGATGCTCGAGAATATCCGGGTGGACTCATGAGGCTCGATCCCGCATTTGCGTATGCCAAGCCTCCTTCCTCATGACCTTTGTCCAGAGTGGAATGCCTCCCCGGCTCCCGGCACATGATCAG
>NW_011396568.1:0-703 GCF_000754665.1 Bison bison bison | reverse complement strand
GTGCATCGTCCGGAAAAAGACCCTCAGGTTCCAAATACCGCTCGACAAGTGGCCTCCTCTCCCCCGGGGGACACCTCGAGAGGCAAGCGGAGTTCCATGCCTCAACCCCAAGACGAGGCCTGACTCTCCTGTCCCCAGTCTGCAGGGACCCTGCGATCGGAGTCTGAAATCAGAGGAACCCTGAGGTTCCTGCCTCAACTGGAGATGAGGCCCTCTTCCAATGCACCAAACCCCGTCGGAGTCCCGAGAGGCCCCCCTCCCCGCCTCCAGTTCCCCTGACTTCTCAGAGCCACCATGGGAAGCCCCATGAGGTCACCTGCACAAGTCGAGGGAAGCCAGGGTTTCCTGCCTCAACCCGAGAAAGACCTCGAGAGACCTTCTTCAACACGTCTCGAGGCCAGGTTCCCCTACCATGACTCGAGAGCAATGACGCGCTCCCCCTCGCCACTCGCATGGAGACCCGACTTCCCTGGCGCCCCACGAGAGGCTCACTGACCTCGCTGTCGTACCTCGTGAGAAACCGCACCCTGGGGCCGCCGCTCGAGAACCACCCCGAGACTCCCCCGTCATCGCGGAGATGAGGGCCTTCGTCTCCTGCATGGCCTAGAGGCCAACCTCGCGACCTCTCTCCAAACGCCTCAGGAGGCTTGACTCCCTTTAGTCCACCCAGGGAGCTCCAAGAGATACCCGTCGCGACTCGAGA
>NW_011396567.1:0-833 GCF_000754665.1 Bison bison bison | reverse complement strand
TACACTAGCAGATAATAATACTGAAAGGAATTTTTAAAAATTAATTACCCTTTCTATACTGTCAACATGAATCAAATGCTTTGCCACGGATGTCACGAGGATGCAAGACTGGCACACTGGAAATTCTACACCGTGGCTGAAAAAGAATCCTGAATACATGGACAGATATTCCATAGCGATGGGAAGACTTAAGATGGCAATACCATGGAATGCATCTTCAATCTGAAATGAAGATTCGATATGACTTGATCCCTCAGAGCTTTTGTTGTCATCAAGTGTTATGGAAGGATAAAAGAGATCGAGAAAGCTGCTGACATAGACTTGGGGCGGGGTGGGGGGGCGAGTAAGAGTACCCCCTCGCGGGTCTTTAGCCCGATGTGATGCAGCCACTAGCAGTCTGCTAAGGAAACAAAGGCAGTGTCTCAGAGCATGACACCAGACCCCCTCACCCACGACATGCATTGAGATAACATGGGCAGCAGGTGAGTCCTCCCGGGCTAAAAAATGATTGACATGAATCTTGAAGAAAGGCAGATTTCCAGGCAAATATGTCATTTCCTTAACATAGATGAGGAGAACAAGGTAGGAGGAAAACTTATTGTTTGGTTCAGGTCGCTTCTGAGCCTTTTGGGGGGAACCGACCTGAAGCCAGAGTCTAGCCGAAATACACAGGCTTTGAACATCGCTGAAGACCAACATTTCCTAAGGAAAAAACGCATTGCTTAGCTCAAGGTTTGTCTGGGAAATTCTTACACATCAGGAGATGGCTCCGAGGTGGATTTCTACAAAGAACATCCATGCAAAGGACAAGCCTGCACAGCTCTGTGCACATC
>NW_011396566.1:0-911 GCF_000754665.1 Bison bison bison | reverse complement strand
TATCCCTCGACAAGTGGCCTGTCTCCCCGGGAACACCTCGAGAGGCAAGCGGAATTCCAGGCCTCAACCCAAGACGAGGCCTGACTCTCCTGTCCCAAGTCTGCAGGGACCTTGCGATCGGAGTCTGAAGTCAGAGGAACCCTGAGGTTCCTGCCTCAACGGGAGATGAGGTCCTCTTCGAATGCACCAAACCCAGTGGAGTGCCGAGAGGCCCCTCCCACCTCCAGTTTCCCTGACTTCTCAGAGCCACCATGAGAAGCCCCCTGAAGTCACCTGCACAAGTCAAGGGAAGCCAGGGTTTTTGCCTCAACCCGAGAAAAACCTCGAGAGACCTTCTTCAACACGTCTCCAGGCCAGATTCCCCTAGTGCCCGTGAGCCGGCATATTGCATATTGAGTGCATATTGCATATTGCATATTGAGTGCAGCACTTTCCACAGCATCATCTTTCAGGATCTGGGATAGCTCATTGGAATTCTGTCACTGCTGGGAGCCAGTGAGGTACTCCGCCCATGACAAAGGTCATGAGGAAGGAGGCTCGGCATACGCAAAGGCGGGATCGAGCTTCAGGAGTCCCCCTGGAAATTCTCGAGCATATACCCCCAAATCCAGAGTCTGCCTACTTTCTGCTTGCGCTTTCACCTAAACCTCTGACTTTACAGGGGGCTCTCCCCCACTACCTCTCTCTGAAAAAAGAGTTAGCTTTACAGTTCCAGTTAATAATTCCTGGGTGTGACAGTGTTTAACCTACAAACTCCTTTGGAAATCCTCTAGCCTGCCTGAATAGGTTTTTCCGGCCACATGTGACTGTTCAGAGCCTCCCAACTGTGAGAGGCAGGAGATGTTCTAAACTGTCTAAACACAGATTCTTTTGAGTAGTTAAAAGATTGATTAGAAATTGTATTGGTGAAT
>NW_011396565.1:0-645 GCF_000754665.1 Bison bison bison | reverse complement strand
AAGGGTGCCAAGTACCGTTTCGACCTCCAATTCCTAACGTGGGACTTCTCCTGAGACGCTGTAGCGGGACAGGGCCTTCATCTTGCGATGACGGGGGAACAACGTGGTTTTTCTCGAGTTGCGGCGGAATTCTCGAGTTACGACGGGGAATTCAGGATGCCTCTTGTGTTGGCCCAGGGAAGTCCAATCTTCCATTCGAGTTGCGAAGGAAAGCTGGGGATTGCTCTCGAGTGACTGCAGGGCCAATAGACCTCATCTAGGCTTGTGTCCAGAAGCCAATGTTCCTCTCCAGGGGCGAACGGGATCTCGGGGTGGCATTCCAGATGCACCCGAGGAGACAGGCATTCATCTCGAGTGGAAGCAAAGAACCCGGCTCTGCTCTCGAGTCGCGACGGGTATTTCTTGGAGCTCACTGGGTGGACTAAAGGGAGTCAAGCCTCCTGAGGCGTTTGGAGAGAGGTCGCGATGTTGGCCTCTAGGCCATGCAGGAGACGAAGGCCCTCATCTCGCGATGACGGGGAGGCTCGGGGTGGTTCTCGAGCGGCGGCCCCAGGGTGCGGTTTCTCACGAGGTACGACGGCGAGGTCAGTGAGCCTCTCGTGGGGCGCCAGGGAAGTCGGGTCTCCATGCGAGTGGCGAGGGGGA
>NW_011396564.1:0-545 GCF_000754665.1 Bison bison bison | reverse complement strand
CTTGCCTGGAGAATCCCATGGACAGAGGAACCTGGTAGGCTACAGTCCACGGGATCACAAAGAGTTGGACACGACTGAGGAACTGCACTTCACTTCACTTCTTCATTCTAATCTATTTTCAGTAGATTTATTTTTTGGTAGCAGTTTTAGGTGGACAGCAAATGAACATAAAGGATAAAGATTCCCCATATATCTTCTGCCCTGACCCCTGAACAAGGCTCTGCATCACCAACATCCCCCAGCAGAGTGATGACCTTTGTAACAATGGATGAATCTGTAGTCATACATCATTATCACCTGAAACCATGGTCTACTTCAGGGTTCACTGTATTCTATGGGATATTCTATGGGCTTTGACAAATGCTTACTGAGATGTATCCACCATTATAGTATCACCCAGGGTAGTTTCACTGCCCTGAAAGAATTATTTTTAAAATAAAAACCAGAACAAATGAGGGCTCGTAAAGTTACTACCAGCAAGATAGTTTTCATGTTAAAGAAAAGCCCGTCTTTCTTAGGTTATTTACACAAAGAAATTTCATTTC
>NW_011396563.1:0-587 GCF_000754665.1 Bison bison bison | reverse complement strand
CAGACAGAGACAGACAGACAGACAGACACGAGCGCGCAGGCACGACACGGGAGGAGAGACAGAGAGAGGGAGACACCGAGCGACTGACAGAGAGACGGAGAACGGGAGACGGACAGGGGACAGGGGGATGGCATCCGCTCCGAGATAGACACACTGGCACAGACCGTGACACACCTCAGAGAGAGGCCGTGCGGCAGAAGCAGCTTCCCTAAGGAGGGGCGTCAGCCTTGGGCCGGCGGGCCCCGGCCGGACGCAGTGCCCTGGGGCTGGCAATCACCCGTGGGGACCCCCGGACTTCCTCGCATCCGAGGTCTCAAAGGTCCCCTTCGGCTTGGCCACCTACGGCGAGACCCAGCCCCGCCCCCAGGCCAGAGGGTGAGTGCGGGAGAGTGTGTGTGTGAGTGTGTCGGTGGGCGACGGTGGGGTCTGGTCGACTGGGGCCGGGGGAACCCAGAATGGAGGGGACAGGGTGTGGCGGCCGGGGGTTTGGAAGTCTGTGTGGTCCTCTTGCTGTCTGTCTCTCTCTCTCCCTCTTTCTCCGTCTCCCTTACCTGTGGTCTCCGGCTCTTGACCTTTCCGGCGGCGGT
>NW_011396562.1:0-575 GCF_000754665.1 Bison bison bison | reverse complement strand
ACCACTTTCACCACTTCTAGTCAACACAGTACTAGAAGTTCTAGCCAGAGCAATTATACAAGAAAAATAAACATAAAAGACATTGAAACTGGAAAGAAATACTCTGTTTACAGATGATATGATCTTGCAAGTAAGAAACTCTAAAGATTACACACATACACATACATAAACATAAAAAATGATTAGAGGTAATAAACAAAAGAAGAAATTAAGGAAATAATTCTATTTACAATAGCTTCAAGAAGTAGAAAAAACTAAGCACTTAACCAAGGAGACAAGACTTGTAAAATGAAAATTATAAAACATGGCTAAAAGAAATTAAAGAAGATATTAATAAATGGAAATACAACTCATGTTCATGGACTAGAAGACTTAACATGTCAATACTACCTAAAGCAATCTACAGATCCAATGCGATCTTATGAAAAACACAGTGACATTTTTCACAGAAATAAAAAAAACTTATCCTAAAATGTATAGGAACCAGAGAACAAATTACCAACATTCACTGGATCATCAAAAAAGCAAGAGAGTTCCAGAAAAACATCTATTCTGCTTTATTGACTATACCAAAG
>NW_011396561.1:0-636 GCF_000754665.1 Bison bison bison | reverse complement strand
AATATGCCAGCAAATTTGGAAAACTCATCAGTGGCCACAGGACTGGAAAAGATCAGTTTTCATTCCAATCCCAAAGAAAGGCAATGCCAAAGAATGTTCAAACTGTTGCACAATTACACTCATGCCACACAGTTGCAAAGTAATACTCAAAATTCTCCAAGCCAGGTTTCTACAGTATGTGAACCATGAATTTCCAGATGTTCAAGCTGGATTTAGAAAAGGCAGAGGAACCAGACATCAAATTGCCCACATCTGTTGGATCATCAAAAAAGCAAGAGCGTTCCAGAAAACATCTACTTCTGCTTTATTGCCTATGCCAAAGCCTTTGACGATGTGGACCACAAAAAACTGTGGAAAATTCTTAAAGAGATGGGAATAGCAGACCACCTGACTTGCCTCTTGAGACATCTGCATGCAGGTCAAGAAGCAATAGTTAGAACTAGACATGGAACAACTGACTGGTTCCAAATTGGAAAAGGACTATGTTAAGGCTGTGTATTGTCACCCTGTTCATTTAACTTATATGCAGAGTATGTCATGAGAAATGCCAGGCTGGATGAAGCACAAGCTGGAATCAAGATTGCAGGGAGAAACATCAATAACTTCAGATATGCAGATGACACCACCCTTATGGCA
>NW_011396560.1:0-588 GCF_000754665.1 Bison bison bison | reverse complement strand
TTGCGAAGCACCCCGATTTCCCGGTCCCCTCTTGGTAAGAACCCGATGCCCGGACACCTCTCCGAACTCCACCCTGTGAATGAAGTCAACACGAAGGGGCAGTGACTCGCCCGTGCATCGTCCGGAAAAGACCCCCAGGTTCCAAATACCGCTCGACAAGTGGCCTCTCTCCCCGGGGACACCTCGAGAGGCAAGCGGAGTTCCATGCCTCAACCCAAGACGAGGCCTGACTCTCCTGTCCCGAGTCTGCAGGGACCCTGCGATCGGAGTCTGAAATCAGAGGAACCCTGAGGTTCCTGCCTCAACTGGAGATGAGGCCCTCTTCCAATGCACCAAACCCCGTGGAGTCCCGAGAGGCCCCCCCACTACCTCCAGTTTCCCTGACTTCTCAGAGCCACCATGAGAAGCCCCCTGAGGTCACCTGCACAAGTCGAGGGAAGCCACGGTTTCCTGCCTCAACCCGAGAAAGGCCTCGAGAGACCTTCTTCAACACGTCTCGAGGCCAGGTTCCCCTACCATGACTCGAGAGCAATGACGCGCTCCCCCTCGCCACTCGCATGGAGACCCGACTTCCCTGGCGCCCCACGA
>NW_011396559.1:0-700 GCF_000754665.1 Bison bison bison | reverse complement strand
GACTGGGGACAGGAGAGTCAGGCCTCGTCTTGGGTTGAGGCATGGAACTCCGCTTGCCTCTCGAGGTGTCCCCGGGGAGAGAGGCCACTTGTCGAGCGGTATTTGGAACCTGGGGGTCTTTTCCGGACGATGCCCGGGCGAGTCACTGCCCCTTCGTGTTGACTTCATTCACAGGGTGGAGTTCGGAGAGGTGTCCGGGTATCGGGGTTCTTACCAAGAGGGGACCGGGAAATCGGGGTGCTTCGCAATGTGGAAGCACCCACGAGGCCACGTCTGGAATGTCGTCGTGAGACCGGCCTCATCCTGAGGTGCGACCGGAAGGTCGGGAACCCCTTCCAGACAAAGCAGGGGAGTCGACCCTCCTGTGGAGATCAGGAGGCTAGAAGGGGCTCAGAGGAAGTGGTGCCGGAAAACCTCGGTGTTCCTCTCCAGGGAGACCGGGATGCCGGGGGAACTTGGTGGGGGGCGCGTCAAGGGTGCCAAGTACCGTTTCGACCTCCCAATTCCTAACGTGGGACTTCTCCTGAGACGCTGTAGCGGGAAAGGGCTTCATCTTGCGATGACGGGGGAACCACGTGGTTTTTCTCGAGTTGCGGCGGGATTCTCGAGTTCCGACGGGGAATTCGGGATGCCTCTTGTGTTGGCCCAGGGAAGTCCAATCTTCCATTCGAGTTGCGAAGGAAAGCTGGGGATTGCTCTC
>NW_011396558.1:0-727 GCF_000754665.1 Bison bison bison | reverse complement strand
CAGCTCCACTTCATAAAGGTCCTTGTCATTCTTCCCTTTAACTTCTAGCTGAGTCTCCATCTGGAGCGCGGAACCCACCACGCTTACTAATTATGCCTGGGCTGCTAAGACCCTCGAGAAGGTATCTAGGGTGAGGCACTTTCCGCTATTGGAGAGGGCATCTGCAGCCTACGGAAGTGGTGCAACCTTCTTGTCTTGAAGTTTGATTGGTCTCCCGCGTAAACCAAGATACTCAGTCTCTTTTCTCCACCGAATTTTCCTACTGAGCTCTCCTCATACTATTATTCTTGACATCTCTGATTAGCATATAAATAGTCGCCTAGGCCATCTCTCCTTCAAATACCCTGGATCAGCTGGGGCTGGTCCCCGGCAGGTGGCGCCCGAACAGGAAACTCAGGAGGCAATACTCAAAGAGCTGAGCAGACAGGAACCACGCAATCAGCAGGCAATAAGCATGGAGCTCAGAAGTGACGAATCATGCTGCACAAGTGGCAATAATTAAGCAGGTGACCAGGCAGGAATCACGCAGCTCTACTGGCAATTGTCAAGCAGGTGAGCCGGCAGGAATCACGCAGCTCAGCAGGCCCTGATCACGTGACTCTGCAGGCACTGATCACCGGGCTGATCAAGTACAGATCACGTGACTGAGCATGCACTGATCACGTGGCTATCGTGCACTGATCATGTGACTGCGCATGCACTGATGACGTGGCTATCAGGCACTGAT
>NW_011396557.1:0-595 GCF_000754665.1 Bison bison bison | reverse complement strand
TGCTATGGTCTCTTTTGTTTCTTTTGCATTTATTTCTGCTCTAATTTTTAAGATTTCTTTCCTTCTACTAACCCTGGGGTTCTTCATTTCTTCCTTTTCTAGTTGCTTTAGGTGTAGAGTTAGGTTATTTATTTGACTTTTTTCTTGTTTCTTGAGGTGTGCCTGTATTGCTATGAACTTTCCCCTTAGGACTGCTTTTACCGTGTCCCACAGGTTTTGGGTTGTTGTGTTCTCATTTTCATTCATTTCTATGCAAATTTTGATTTCTTTTTTGATTTCTTCTGTGATTTGTTGATTATTCAGCAGCGTGTTGTTCAGCCTCCATATGTTGGAATTTTTAATAGTTTTTCTCCTGTAATTGAGATCTAATCTTACTGCATTGTGGTCAGAAAAAATGCTTGGAATGATTTCTATTTTTTTGAATTTACCAAGGCTAGCTTTATGGTCCCAGCATGTGATCTATCCTGGAGAAGGTTCCATGTGCGCTTGAGAAAAAGGTGAAATTCATTGTTTTGGGATGAAATGACCTATAGATATCAATTAGGTCTAACTGGTCTATTGTATCGTTTAAAGTTTGTGTTTCCTTGTTAATTTT
>NW_011396556.1:0-588 GCF_000754665.1 Bison bison bison | reverse complement strand
CCTCTACTGCACGTTAATGAAGTCTCCTTTATGTACACTTGGGAAGGTCCACTGGAGTTGGAAATAGCAACCCACTCCAGTATTTTTGCCTAGAGAATCCCAAGGACCAGAGGAGCCTGATGGGCTACAGTCTATGGGGTCACAAAAAGTCAGACATGTCTGAGCGACTAATACTTCATACTAGAAAGAAATTATATGAAAAGTGAAGTGCTAGAAAAGAAGTCATTTATTACAGTAGGACACTTGGAAGGTTCACAAGCCTTGTGTTGCCCTAAGTACTCAGTTACACTTTCACAATCAGAGGAAGAGGGGAGGGGGGGGAAATATCTTCTTTTTCTTGAGTAGACAGCATGTTTCCATTACCAGTGCCTCCCCCAGGTAGGGCAGGGAAGTTTATTTGTCCATTCTATATGGTCAGGCTAGGATATCGTAGTTCAGTTCAGTTCATTTCAGTTGCTCAGTAGTATCCAACTCTTTGCCATCCCATGGACTGCAGCACACTAGACTTCCCTGTAGTATTACTTGGGAAAAATATTTTCAGGTCTCAATTCAATGCAGGTCTTTCATTTTGAAAAGTCATCTTTCTCT
>NW_011396555.1:0-669 GCF_000754665.1 Bison bison bison | reverse complement strand
GTTCTATTTCCAGTTGTTTAAGGAATCTCCACACTGTTCTCCATAGTGGCTGTACTAGTTTGCATTCCCACCAACAGTATAAGAGGGTTCCCTTTTCTCCACACCCTCTCCAGCATTTATTGCTTGTAGGTGTTTGGATCGCAGCCATTCTGACTGGTGTGAAATGGTACCTCATAGTGGTTTTGATTTGCATTTCTCTGATAATGAGTGATGTTGAGCATCTTTTCATGTGTTTGTTAGCCATCTGTATGTCTTCTTTGGAGAAATGTCTATATAGTTCTTTGGCCCATTTTTTGATCGGGCCATTTATTTTTCTGGAATTGAGCTGTAAGAGTTGCTTGTATATTTTTGAGATTAGTTGTTTGTCAGTTGCTTCATTTGCTATTATGTTCTCCATTCTGAAGGCTGTCTTTTCACCTTGCTTATAGTTTCCTTTGTTGTGAAGAAGCTTTAGAGTTTAATTAGGTCCCATTTGTTTATTTTTGCTTTGATTTCCAATATTCTGGGGGGTGGGTCATAGAGGATCCTGCTGTGATGTATGTCGGAGAGTGTTTTGCCTATGTTCTCCTCTAGGAGTTTTATAGTTTCTGGTGTTACATTTAGATCTTTAATCCATTTTGAGTTTATTTTTGTGTATGGTGTTAGAAAGTGTTCTAGTTTCATTCTTTT
>NW_011396554.1:0-817 GCF_000754665.1 Bison bison bison | reverse complement strand
CGGACTACGTGGTTCCCTGCTCCACGCAGTCCCAGTTCCCTGACCTGTGGTCCGCACCCCTCCGCCGCGCCCACTGGATGCCGACCCTTGGGGACCCAGGAGCGCACGCAATGGGCGTTCCCAGCCGCCATGGCGACCCCCGAGAAGGACAACGGGGAACCCCTCCCCTACCCCCGCCAGGAGCCGCCCCCGCCCCGCGCCGCCCCGCGGGTTGCCATGCTCCCGGTGCCTTCCCAGCCGCAGTGGGGATCCCCGGAGCACAACTGGGACCGACCCCCACCCACAGCGATCGGAGTCTCCACCCGCGCCGCCCGGGTTTGACCCCGCCCCCGGGTGCGCTCCCGGCGCGGGTCCAGCCCCAGTGGCGGCCTCCGAGAGCACAACTGGGATGCCCGCCCCCGCTCCGCCATGACCGGACCCCCGACCCCCGACCCCCGCCCCCCGCCGCCCGGGTTCACCCCGCCCCTGGTGCGATCCCAGCGCGTTTCCAGCAGCAGTGGCCACCCCCGGGAGCACAACTGGGACCGCCCCCCGATCCCCGCCGCGACCCGGTTCCCGACCCGCGCCGCCCGGCTTCGCCCCGCCCCGGGCGCGCTCCCGGTGCGCTGCCCACCTTCACCACGGGCTCCCGGTGAGCCCCGCCCCACGCCCGGTTCCAGGAGAGCCTCTGGGACCTCGCTCCCGCGCCCGGTGAAACGGGGACAATCCATCCAGCCCACGACGGCAAATCCAAGCTGTCTAGAATTTCAGGGATCCAGCGAGGACTACGGAAAGAAGATGACCTGACCTAGGAGGGCCATGATATTCATAGACCGGA
>NW_011396553.1:0-893 GCF_000754665.1 Bison bison bison | reverse complement strand
GACGGGGAATTCGGGATGCCTCTTGTGTGGGCCCAGGGAAGTCCAATCTTCCATTCGAGTTGCGAAGGCAAGCTGGGGATTGCTCTCGAGTGACTGCAGGGCCAATAGACCTCATCTAGGCTTGTGTCCAGAAGCCAATGTTCCTCTCCAGGGGCGACCGGGATCTCGGGGTTGCATTCCAGACGCACCCGGGGAGACAGGCATTCATCTCGAGTGGAAGCAAAGAACACCGTTCTGCTCTCGAGTCGCGACGGGTATCTCTTGGAGCTCACTGGGTGGACTAAAGGGAGTCAAGCCTCCTGAGGCGTTTGGAGAGAGGTCGCGAGGTTGGCCTCTAGGCCATGCAGGAGACGAAGGCCCTCATCTCCGCGATGACGGGGGAGTCTCGGGGTGGTTCTCGAGCGGCGGCCCCAGGGTCCGCTTTCTCACGAGGTACGACGTCGAGGTCAGTGAGCCTCTCGTGGGGCGCCAGGGAAGTCGGGTCTCCATGCGAGTGGCGAGGGGGAGCGCGTCATTGCTCTCGAGTCATGGTAGGGGAACCTGGCCTCGAGACGTGTGGAAGAAGGTCTCTCGAGGTCTTTCTCGGGTTGAGGCAGGAAACCCTGGCTTCCCTCGACTTGTGCAGGTGACCTCAGGGGGCTTCTCATGGTGGCTCTGAGAAGTCAGGGAAACTCGAGGGGGAGGGGGCCTCTCGGGACTCCACGGGGTTTGGTGCATTGGAAGAGGGCCTCATCTCCAGTTGAGGCAGGAACCTCAGGGTTCCTGTGATTTCAGACTCCGATCGCAGGGTCCCTGAAGACTGGGGACAGGAGAGTCAGGCCTCGTCTTGGGTTGAGGCATGGAAGTCCGCTTGCCTCTCGAGGTGTCCCCGGGGAGAGAGGCCACTTGTCGAG
>NW_011396552.1:0-533 GCF_000754665.1 Bison bison bison | reverse complement strand
TCCCCAGGCGCTCTGGCTCTGGCTGAGGAGCTTGCGCAGGCCAGCTGTCCCCTTGGCGTGGGTGCGTGCGAGTGTCTGGTGTCTGTCTGTGTGCCTGCCTGTGGCTCGTCTGCTCTCTCAGGAAGGTCGAGGGCTTGGCGTGGGGGCAAAGGGGGGGCCTCGGTAGTGCGAAGGGAGGGGACTGAGGCGCTCCGGTCGACCGCGCCTCCCTGGCTTCTAGGTGGGTTTGGGCACCGGACAAGGTGCCGGGCAAGTTGGGCGCTCAAGTTTCGCTGCGTCTAGGCCCGCAGGAGGTTCAGAGGCCCCTGGGACCGCGGGGGTTGGGAGGCGGCGGGCGCCGAAGACCGACACCTCAGGGGCCGCGCGGGCCTGAACAAGCGAATGGGATCGGGGGAGGCCCGGCTCAGCGAGCGCGGCCGGGTCTGGAGTGGCCGCGGGTGGGAGGGCGCCGAGACCTCCGCACCCCTCAGCCCAGCCCCCAAGGCCCCGCGCGCACGCACGCACGCAACGCCCTCCCGGTCAAATGGGGGGGT
>NW_011396551.1:0-697 GCF_000754665.1 Bison bison bison | reverse complement strand
TACGGGTCTCAGTGTCTTTTTTTGCTATTTGCCTGATAACTCGTGAGATAAGGTTTCTCGGTCCCTCGTTTTCCCTGCCCCACACACTCACCTTCCCACACACTCAGGACCGTGGTCCTGCAGAGGTCCTGACCAGGAGTACACTCTTCAACACTGCAGCTCGTCATGTTCTTACACTGTAAGCACCTCAGGCCCCAAGAGCCTGGGGGCAGAGGGAGGAGACGAAAGAAGAAGTGTTATTGCTCTGAGCCACCCCCGCCACCCACACCGTCCCCACCCGGCCCCCTTAAGCGGCAACACCTGGACCAAATCTCCAGGCCTTGTGCACTCAGGTTCAGGCTCCACTTTTGCCCTGCCTGGGTTCCAAGGCTGGGTTCCAGCCTGCTATGCTATCTTTAGGCCAACGTTTTGTCTTTGTCTTTTACCCTGATGTTTTCTTCCCCCTGCCCACTGGTCCTTCTTAAATCCAGTCCTCGCTCCCTTTCCCTTTAATTCTAACGGAGCGCCGGAGCCATCCGGAAAGTGAGATTCCCACCCTCTCCGCGGGTGCAGACTTGTAGCCTAGTCCTTTCCTCTACCCCAACCCGCCTGGGCCTATTCCACCTCGCGTGTTCCGACTTCCGCCGATCTTTTCGTTCTACCTTCGTGCCTGGAGCTCCCCCAACTAACGCCCACAGGTTCTCCTCCCTTTCCTAAC
>NW_011396550.1:0-655 GCF_000754665.1 Bison bison bison | reverse complement strand
ACCAGCTGTCCTGAAGTCAAGCCCTCCTCTCGGGAGAGCTCGAGGCAGAGAATCTCAGCTTCCCGGTGCGGTTGTCTGACACCGGGGGCCTGCATTGCTCGTGTGGAGTCTGGTTGGTGAAGGAGACTCCAACTGTCAGCTGCGAGGTTGAGGCACGGGTGTTTCTGGGTGCCCGTTTCTATCAGTAGCTCTTATGGAGGGGTGTGTGTTTGCACAGGGGTGCCAGTTAAAGGTCGTTTTCTCTCCCCGAAGCTCCACAGGCTCTCAGGACAGCCCCGGGAATAACCCCAGCAGCAGCACCAGCAGCCAGGGCTCGCTGCACAAAGCCCCAAAGAAGAAGGGCATCAAGTCCTCCATCAGCCGCTTGTTTCGCAAGAAGGAAAAGGCCGGCCTGAACACCCCAGCAAGGAGGCGTTAGGACCAGGTGGGTGCTTCACCGTTCAGAGGGAGGAGGGCCTGCAGGCATCTCCCTTCTGTGTCTCCCCTGTCGTCCCCACGAGGCTCCTGTCAATCACGCTGGGGGTCCTCCTGGGAGCAGGAGTGGAGGAGGCATCTGTCTGCTCAATGGGTCTGAGATGATCGGCTGAGTTAATGAGTGGATGGTTGGATGGATGGATGAATTAAGAGTGGATGGATGGATTGATTAGTGAGTGGT
>NW_011396549.1:0-663 GCF_000754665.1 Bison bison bison | reverse complement strand
AAGACGAGGCCTGACTCTCCTGTCCCCTGTCTGCAGGGACCCTGCGATCGGAGTCTGAAATCACAGGAACCCTGAGGTTCCTGCCTCAACTGGAGATGAGGCCCTCTTCCAATGCACCAAACCCCGTGGAGTCCCGAGAGGCACACCCCCCCCACCTCCAGTTTCCCTGACTTCTCAGAGCCACCATGAGAAGCCCCCTGAGGTCACCTGCACAAGTCGAGGGAAGCCAGGGTTTCCTGCCTCAACCCGAGAAAGACCTCGAGAGACCTTCTTCAACACGTCTCGAGGCCAGGTTCTCCTACCACGACTCGAGAGCAATGACGCGCTCCCCCTCGCCACTCGCATGGAGACCCGACTTCCCTGGCGCCCCACGAGAGGCTCACTGACCTCGCCGTCGTACCTCGTGAGAAACCGCACCCTGGGGCCGCCGCTCGAGAACCACCCCGAGACTCCCCCGTCATCGCGGAGATGAGGGCCTTCGTCTCCTGCATGGCCTAGAGGCCAACCTCGCGACCTCTCTCCAAACGCCTCAGGAGGCTTGACTCCCTTTCGTCCACCCAGTGAGCTCCAGGAGATACCCGTCGCGAATCGAGAGCAGAGCGGGGTTCTTTGCTTCCACTCGAGATGAATGCCTGTCTCCCCGGGTGCGTCTGGAATGCAACC
>NW_011396548.1:0-579 GCF_000754665.1 Bison bison bison | reverse complement strand
GCTGCCCTTTCATGGCAGCATCTGTGGCTGTCCTGCTGAGGGGCCTTTCCATGGGACCGTGTGCAGTACAAGTTTGGTGTTTGGAACCGAATAATTAGAACGTAGTAAAATTTTAAATGATGTGGTGGTTTAGATTACAAACAAAACAAAACAAAACAAAATACCAAGTCTCCTAAGTTTTTTGCAAATTTAGGTTTTAATATTGAAGGCCTGTTTTCCTTCCACTGTGGCATTCTACGAAGAAATAAGTCGGGTTTTTTTTTTTAATATGTTTTTTCTTTTCTTTTTTTAGAAAAGATTCCGAAAAATGAGGGAAACAGGAAACCCAGAGGTGCCCCTGTAGTTTGGCGAAGGCCTTAGGAGGTCACTTGGAAATGCTGCTGGCTGTGAGTGGGGGGAGGGGGCAGATGTGCACAGAGCTGTGCAGGCTTGTCCTTTGCATGGATGTTCTTTGTAGAAATCCACCTCGGAGCCATCTCCTGATGTGTAAGAATTTCCCAGACAAACCTTGAGCTAAGCAATGCGTTTTTTCCTTAGGAAATGTTGGTCTTCAGCGATGTTCAAAGCCTGTGTATTTCC
>NW_011396547.1:0-740 GCF_000754665.1 Bison bison bison | reverse complement strand
ACCCTTGTGATGGGAAGTTTTTCAGCCCCTAGAGCTCTACAGCTCCTGGTTACTACTGAAGAACCCATTACACCTTCAATAGAGAGGGCCCAAAAACTATGGGAAGACAAAATTAACCCCCAGGTGTGGGACCAGGGGATTCCTGGACGAGCCCACCAAGCTGAACCGGTCATCATTGTCCTCCGAGATCCCACTCGGTTTCCTGACCGGAAACAATATCCTCTCAAAAGAAAGGCTCGGGAGGGACTACAGCCTTTAATAAATAAATTCCTTGCTTGTGGGCTACTGGTCCCTACCAGTTCACCATGTAACACCCCAATCCTCTCAGTAAAGAAAAAAAGACAGAACCTGGTGAATGGTTCAAGATCTCCGGATCATAAATAAAGCTGTAGTTCCCCTCTGTCCCACAGTACCCAATCCCTATGTAATCTTGGGAGAAATCCCACCCAGTGCCAAATGGTTTACAGTCTTGGACCTCAAAGATGCATTTTTTTTTTTTCATATCACTGGCTAAAGAATCCCAATACCTTTTTGCCTTTGAGTGGGAGGCCCCAGGAGAAAAACACCAACAGATGACTTGGACAGTATTACCTCAGGGGTTCAGAGATAGCCCCCACCTGTTTGGATAGGCCCTTGGCCGGGATCTCCTAGATCTAGACCTGGGACCTAATGGGAAAATACTACAATACGTAGATGACCTACTAATCTGCTCTCCGGATGAAAAAAGTGCCCAACAACAT
>NW_011396546.1:0-513 GCF_000754665.1 Bison bison bison | reverse complement strand
GATCACTGACCTAGAGCCAGACATCCTGGAATGTGAAGTCAAGTGGGCCTTAAAGACATACAGATGGACTACAAACACATGAAAAGATGCTCAACATCACTCATTATCAGAGAAATGCAAATCAAAACACTATGAGATACCATTTCACACCAGTCAGAATGGCTGCGATCCAAAAGTCTACAAATAATAAATGCTGGAGAGGGTGTGGAGAAAAGGGAACCCTCTTACACTGTTGGTGGGAATGCAAACTAGTACAGCCACTATGGAGAACAGTGTGGAGATTCCTTAAAAAACTGGAAATAGAACTGCCTTATGATCCAGCAATCCCACTGCTGGGCATACACACTGAGGAAACCAGAAGGGAAAGAGACACGTGTACCCCAATGTTCATCGCAGCACTGTTTATAATAGCCAGGACATGGAAGCAACCTAGATGTCCATCAGCAGATGAATGGATAAGAAAGCTGTGGTACATATACACAATGGAGTATTACTCAGCCATTAAAAAGAATA
>NW_011396545.1:0-564 GCF_000754665.1 Bison bison bison | reverse complement strand
AAACGGTTCATTGCAATAGCTACTAGGTCTAACAAAGATTCAGCTTTGTTTCTCATCAGATAACCACAGATGAAAATGGTTTTGCCATGGTCAACCCTGGGCCACTGTCTTCTCATTTTATGTTCATACAAATTCTTTCCAGGTAAGGTAACCCAAATTTCCATTTCCTGTAGAATTCTGTGACCTAGAGACATCCCTATTACTGAGAAGTGCATTGTTTCTGAAACACATTATCTGACTTAATCTAAAAGGGAAACTTTTACCACTCTTCTAAAATGGTTAGACAAACTGAAGAAATAGACTGTAAGCTAAACTTCTAGGGAAAAGATAGCAAAACAGTCTATGGTCATTAAAATCCTGCCACAACAGTTATAATCCACAAGCTGTAGAATCAAGAGTTGCTTCCGGTCTCCAGAACCATGGCGCGTCTGCCAGGTCCTGGATCATCAAAACCAGATCAAGCCTGGGCTTTCCCTCCTGGTTTTGAATCTGACTTTCATATGAGTTTACCTGAGCAGCAAAATCAAGTTCATTTCTGATACCCTCTGATTTCCTGCAAGAGGT
>NW_011396544.1:0-658 GCF_000754665.1 Bison bison bison | reverse complement strand
AATTTCACTATCATTATTCGGAATTCTTTATCAGGTAGATTCCCTATCTCTTCCTCTTTTGTTTGGTTTGGTGGGCATTTATCCTGTTCCTTTATCTGCTGAGTATTCCTCTGTCTCTTCATCTTGTTTAAATTGCTGAGTTTGGGGTGTCCTTTCTGTATTCTGGCAGTTTGTGGAGTTCTCTTTATTGTGGCATTTCCTCACTGTGTGTGGGTTTGTACAGATGGCTTGTCAAGGATTCCTGGTTAGGGAAGCTTTTGTCGGTGTTCTGGTGGGTGGAGCTGTATTTCTTCTCTCTGGAGTGCAATGAAATGTCCAGTAATGAGTTATGAGATGTCTATAGTTTTGGGGTGACTTTGGGCAGCCTGTATCTTGAAGCTCAGGGCTGTGTTCCTTTGTTGCTGGAGAATTTGCTTGGTATGTCTTGCCCTGGAACTTATTGGCCCTTGTGTGGTGCTTGGTTTCAGTGTCGGTATTTGATGAGCTCCTGTCAATTAATGTTCCTTGGAGTCAGGAGTTCCCTGGAGTCAGGATTTGGACTTAAGCCTCCTGCTTCCGGTTATCGGTCTTATTTTTACAGTAGTTTCAAAACTTCTCCTTCTATACAGCACCATTGATAAAACATCTGCATTACAGATGAAAAGTTTCTCTACAGTGA
>NW_011396543.1:0-734 GCF_000754665.1 Bison bison bison | reverse complement strand
GTTCACACGCTTAGGCAGTGTAACTTCTCACTTTTTCACCAAGCTTGGCTGCAACAGGATGTTGAGGAAAGAGCTCTGTCCCAGAGCTCTGCAGGTAGGCCTCAATTCCCACAGGCCAAATTTCATTAGGAAACAGAAGTGATACCTTTGGACTCCCCAGGCTCACCACTGGGCAGCAGACAAACGGCAAGCCAGCGGGCAGCAGGATGCACTGCTAAGTGGGTCTTGGGTCAGCACCAGTGACAACGTCCCCAGCAAAACACCTATGGCCCAACGACGAAGGCACTTCCCTTGTGCCCAAGTCAGGCCTGGCTGGATGTGCCTGGCAATCCTAAACGGAATCTCTGAGAAACAACCTAAACAGGTCCTAAAAACCTGGACTGTAATGTCTTACTTTGGTGGCCCTTGGGGAGCATGGATCACAAATCAAATGCCTGCACTGGCAAGGTGGGCGGTGTAAGCAAGCAACACGTGAGCACAGGAGGGACGGGCTAGTGACAAACTAAGGGAGAGCAGGCCGCTCAGCTCTGGCGAGTTGTTGCCAGATCTTGATTATTTTTTTGGAGAATTAGCTGGCAACTTATTGCAATTTTAAAATAAAACCAACAAAATCTATTTGTACCTGAACTCTGGTTATTGAACTAATCAGACACCTCCTGACACAGTACAGAATGAGGCACACAGTCCCACCAGTGAAGTACTCTTGCCAAAAAAGGCTCAAAGTGTCACACCAT
>NW_011396542.1:0-626 GCF_000754665.1 Bison bison bison | reverse complement strand
GAGAGGATGTGACTCCCAGTTGACCCTGAGCCCTGGGCCAGGCATTTGGAGGCTCCTCCCCTCCCCAGACCTTGGGATGTACTTTCTGCCCTCCATTCCCACTGAGGGGGCTCTTTTCAGGAGGCAGCCTTGAGAGAGTGGGGTGTGTTGAGACCCTCTGGAAAGTGTCCATGACCAAACCTGGTTAAAGCCTCTACATAAACTTGTAAGATTCTGGTGGGTGGATGCCAAGGTCTACTTGTCCGGTGTCTGCCCCAAACGGGTCTGGTGTGTAAGTTCCCTTACTTATTAAACCCGCCACCTACTAGTTTGGAGTGGATGCCCCTGTCTTTGCTTCTTCAGGCACTCCTTACCCTCTCTGTATGGGGGTAGGTTTCAGATTTTACCCAGCAAACTTCTGGGTTTGTGAATCAACAAGATCGCTGCTTACCTCCACCCCCTTTTGGTAAGGTTTTGGCCTTTTCTCTCTCTGCTGCTGCTGCTGCTAAGTCGCTTCAGTCGTGTCCGACTCTGTGCGACCCCATCGACAGCAGCCCACCAGGCTCCCCGTCCCTGAGATTCTCCAGGCAAGAACACTGGAGTGGGTTGCCATTTCCTTCTCCAATGCATGAAAAGTGAAAAAGAGA
>NW_011396541.1:0-671 GCF_000754665.1 Bison bison bison | reverse complement strand
AGGTGACAGACCCTGTGCACTGTGCTGTGTGAGTGAGTGAGCACCACCATCTGACTTTTCCTGGCCCCTGAAATCCATGGTTATTTGTGAGGGCTACACCTCAAAATGAACTCCAATGGACAAGCATGCAGAAATGGAAAAGCCATACTGGCTTTGTTCCTGGCCCTTGAACCCATGCAACACAGTTCTGGCATTTGCTGTCCCTCCACCTGGAACAGCTTTCCCCCAGGGAGCCATGTGCCCCACTCCCTGACTACATCCGTTTCTGTGATCAAATGTGGATCCTGAGGCCCTTCCAGCACCTTATCCAAAACAACGTCCTCCCGACCGGCAAGCTCTCTCCCCAGTCCTGCTGCATCTGTCCTTTGTGGCATTTAGCACTACATGACACTTCAAATGTCACTGAATTCCTTTACTGTTGCTGTTAAGTCACTGTCACAATCAACTCTTCTGACCCTCAGACTGTAGCCCACTGGGCTCCCCTCCTCCAGGGGATCTTCCCAACCCAGGGACGGAACCTGTGTGTCTTACATCTCCTGCACTGGCAGGCGGGTTCTTCACCACTAGCACCACCTGGGAACCCATCGAAGTTGAATCCACTAATTTTAAACGCTCATCCTATGGTGACCTCATGCTACACTAGGACTGAGTGAGCACCACGGTTCCCATTC
>NW_011396540.1:0-630 GCF_000754665.1 Bison bison bison | reverse complement strand
CAGACTAAAATAACAACCATGGGATTTTGACTTAACAGCAGGCTCTGAATAAACTGTGATGTGAGTAAACTGTGATGTAAACCAACTGCAACATTCTGCAAGGAAAGATGATTCTCTCTAATGTTTTCCACTTGAAGTGATACTATTTCCGGGCTCTTTTTTAATTTATTTGAAGTATGGCTGATTTACAATGTTGTGTTAGTTTCAAGTGTACAGCAAAGGGATTCAATTATACATATCTATTCTTTTCCAGATTCTTTCCCTTATGGTGATTACACAATATTGAGTAGTGTATGTACTATAAGTAGGTCTTGTTGGTTATTTATTTTATATATAACAGTTTGTATATGTTAATCCCAAACTCCCAATTTATCCTTCCAACCCTCTTCCAGCTTTTTAAGATCAAAAATCTGATTGCAAAGCCTTGGAATGAAGACTTGCTCCCAACCAGAGACTGTAAGATTCTGAGTCTGCCTGAGGGCCTGACAGTTAAATAATTTGTTCCAAATTATACTCCTTGTCAAGGGTAGAGTCAGAACCAGATCTGAGTTTGTCTAGTGTTTCTCTTTCTGCCCCTCATGCCTATCAGTTCCCACCTGACTCTAATCGCCTTTTGGTGAAGAGCTGGAT
>NW_011396539.1:0-721 GCF_000754665.1 Bison bison bison | reverse complement strand
GTTGATGACTCTTAGACATGTCTACAGTAGAGGAGCAAAAACAAAACTACTAGATATTTCATATTGACTAGTTCCCAGTTCACGGGACTCTGACATTCCCTGAGGTCAAAGTTTTCTTGTATTGGAAGCAGTTTGGTTTGCCAGGGCTGACCTTGTCTTGAGACCATTGAAATAAGAACTCAGAACTTGAGCACTATTATCAAAAATCACAAGGCTCACACTGACACAGACATCAATCCAGACAGACAAGACAAGACATCTTCCAGTTTTCCGCCTGAGATGGAAAAGATTTCTTGAGCCGTTTTTTCTGGCGAGTGGGGGGTGGGCTGGCGGCCAGGCAGGCTTTGGGAAGGAGCTCATGGTTTGGAGTTGCATATGAAAAGAACCAGCTTTCCGGGTTCCAAGGAATCAAGTTTCCTTGCAAACCAACTTTGTCCGGTTCTAGAGAATATCATGGCCCTCCTAGGTCAGGTCATCTTTCCTTTCCGTAGTCCTCGTTTGATCCCTGAATTCTAGACAGCTTGGATTGCCTCTGTGGGCTGGATGGATTGTCCTCCCGTTTCACCGGGCGGCGGGAGCGAGGTCCCAGAGGCTCTCCTGGAACCGGGCGTGGGGGCGGGGCTCACCGGGAGCCCGTGGTGAAGGTGGGCCGCGCACCGGGAGCGCGCCCGGGGCGGGGCGAAGCCGGGCGGCGCGCGTCGGGAATCGGGTCGTGGCGGGG
>NW_011396538.1:0-569 GCF_000754665.1 Bison bison bison | reverse complement strand
GTCTGTCTCGGAATCTTCATGTATTTCTGCCTCTGTATCTCCTGACAGCCAGCCGCCGGCCCGTTCGTCTGGCCCCGGCCTCTCCCAGGCGCTCTGGCTCTGGCTGAGGAGCTTGCGCAGGCCAGCTGTCTCCCTTGGCGTGGGTGCGTGCGAGTGTCTGTGTGTCTGTCTGTAGTGCCTGCCTGTGGCTCGTCTGCTCTCTCAGGAAGGTCGAGGGGCTTGGGCGTGGGGGCAAAGGGGGGGCCTCGGTAGTGCGAAGGGGAGGGGCTGAGGCGCTCCGGTTCGACCGCGCCTCCCTGGCTTCTGGTGGGTTTGGGCACCGGACAGGTGCCGGGCAAGTTGGGCGCTCAAGTTTCGCTGCGCCTAGGCCCGCAGGAGGTTCAGAGGCCCCTGCGCCGCGGGGGTTGGGAGGCGGCGGGCGCCGAAGACCGACACGTCCGGGGCCGCGCGGGCCTGAGCAGCGAATGGGATCGGGGGGAGGCCCCGCTCAGCGAGCGCGGCCGGGTCTGGAGTGGCCGCGGGTGGGAGGGCGCCGAGCCCTCCGCACCCCTCAGCCCAGCCCCCAGGCA
>NW_011396537.1:0-744 GCF_000754665.1 Bison bison bison | reverse complement strand
AAGTTTCCTCGGCGGCAGACACCGAAGCAGACCGTGTCAGCACTTACCTGGTGGTAAAAAAGGCCCATTAAGGGCGACGAAATGACAGCAGCCGACAGCGGGGCCCATCCACGACTCTCATGGAGGACCCCCGGAACCTTGGCCCGGCCACCTGTCCCCAGCGCTACCCCATAAACACCAGGCCCGGAGCTCTCGTGGCGGGGGGGGGCGGGGGGGGGGCGGCGGCGTGGGGGGAGTCATCTGGTCGACCGGGGGAAGGGGAGCAGGGGGAGGGGCGCGCGATGGCCAAAGTGGGGGCGCGGACACCCTCCAAGGGAGAGGGAGCTGGGCCGGGGGCGCCCTCTCCCGCTTCGCCCACACGGCTAGGGGTACCGGTCCGTCGGAGTCTCCGAACGGGGATTTGGCTTCGATGAGCATCAAGAAACAGAAGGAGAACCGTCAGCGAGGCGCCTCCAACGAGACGAGCGGGCCCCGACAGGGGACCGCGCCCGGGCGGGACCCAGACCGTCCTAGATGGGGCACCCAGGACGGCCCGAGCCGGTCCCCACCTCCTGGACCGGGATTCGAGGGAGGTGGGGAGGGGTGAGACCAAGTCGCATCCGACGACCGAGACCCACGAAGGCACGCTGAAGGGTCGGGCGCGCCCTCCCCGGCCACCCGCGGAAGCAGGGTCCGGTCCATCCACGTCTCCGGACCCATCGGGACTTTGAAAAAGAAACAGCATGTGTGCCAGGAGACGCCTCG
>NW_011396536.1:0-637 GCF_000754665.1 Bison bison bison | reverse complement strand
GGTTCCTGCCTCAACTGGAAATGAGGCCCTCTTCCAATGCACCAAACCCCGTGGAGTCCCGACGAGGGCCCTCCCACCTTCAGTTTCCCTGACTTCTCAGAGCCACCATGAGAAGCCCCCTGAGGTCACCTGCACAAGTCGAGGGAAGCCAGGGTTCCCTGCCTCAACCCGAGAAAGGTCTCGAGAGACCTTCTTCAACACGTCTCGAGGCCAGGTTCCCCTACCATGACTCGAGAGCAATGACGCGCTCCCCCTCGCCACTCGCATGGAGACCCGACTTCCCTGGCGTCCCAAGAGCGGCTCACTAACCTCGCCGTCGTACCTCGTGAGAAACCGCACCCTGGGGCCGCCGCTCGAGAACCACCCCGAGACTCCCCCGTCATCGCGGAGATGAGGGCCTTCGTCTCCTGTATGGCCTCGAGGCCAGCCTCTCGACCTCTCTCCAAACGCCTCAGGAGGCTTGACTCCCTTTAGTGCACCCAGTGAGCTCCAAGAGATACCCGTCGCGACTCGAGAGCAGAGCGGGGTTCTTTGCTTCCACTCGAGATGAATGCCTGTCTCCCCGGGTGCGTCTGGAATGCAACCCCGAGATCCCGGTCGCCCCTGGAGAGGAACATTGGCTTCTGGACACAAGCCT
>NW_011396535.1:0-832 GCF_000754665.1 Bison bison bison | reverse complement strand
CCTAGAGGCAGGTGGATGTGCTGTGCCGGGGTTCCCCCTGTGCGTTTGGGCTCCCTAGCACAGCCGCAGCGCAGGGGAACCAGCCCATGATCAGTGAGCTCCGGGCAGTACTTCGGTCCCAGGTTTGGAGCCCAATGCCCGGAACGCGGGAGAGAAGAGGCTGGCTGCCGGCGGGTGCTTGCAAGCCTGTTACTGGGAAGGACCGAGTGAGCTTCCACACCGGCGGAGCTCCAGCTCTGCGCCCAGGCGCGATAGCACAGAGCCCCGGCCGAGAGGCTGCTCTGGCCTGGGCGAGCCTCCCCAAGCCCTGCCCAGCTTCTAGCGTTCGCGCCCGGGAAGGAGCAGGCTGCGGGAGCGTGGGAGACGTGACCGGTGCCTGACTGCTGCCTCAGCTCAGCTCTCGCCTTCCCTTCGGACCTACGGAGCCCGGCGTCCTTGCAGAGGGCTTAGGGGCTGGGGGTGTGCACACTGCCAAAGCCTCCCGCAGGGAGAGCTCTTTCCGAGGGAAAGGAAGCGCCCCAGGCTGCATTCCCAAGCTGGTGCTTCCCGCCCAGACTAAGCGCCGCACGGAGGGAATCAGGGTCCCGGTGCCCCTGGCTTGGGGAGGCGGCTCCACAGCCAGAGTGTTGCTCCGTTTGTGCCCAGAAAGCGCCTGCCAGACCGGGCCTTCCCTGGAGCTGCCCTCCCGCCTAGAGGCAGGTGGATGTGCTGTGCGGGCTTCCCCTGTGCGTTTGGGCTCCCTAGCACAGCCGCAGCGCAGGGGATCCAGCCCATGATCAGTGAGCTCCGGGCAGTACTTTGGTCCCAGGTTTGGAGCCCAATGCCCGGAACG
>NW_011396534.1:0-712 GCF_000754665.1 Bison bison bison | reverse complement strand
AACAAAAACAACTGCCAAAATACTCTTTAAAAAGCCCACATTTCTTTTTAAATTGACCCAACAAATAGCTACTGAACACATGTTATGTCCCAATCACTATACTTCATTCTACAATATTATTCTAGGTGGATTCTTGAGGTAGCCTCCATGATCCCTTCATCCTCTATTTACACCCTGGTATGATCAAGGGCAAAACCTTCATTTGTTTCTTTCTACTAAAAAATAATGTACACCTAAAAGTTGAGAATTATATTTTATTCATTGGCCTTACTAAGGACTATAGCCTAGGATGAAAAGTGAAAGTGTTAGTCACTCAGTTGTCTCCAACTCTTTGTGACCCCATGGGCTGTAGTCCACCAGGCTCCTCTGTTCCTGGAATTCTCCAGGCAAGATGCTGGAGTGGGTTGTCATTCCCTCTCCAGGGGATCTTCCTGACCCAAGGATCGAACCTGTCTTCTGCATTGCAGGCAGATCTTTACCATCAGAGCCACTACAGAAGCCCGTAGCCTAGGACGCATCCTCTCAAATAGCTCTGAGGGACTATTCCAAGGAGATAAGGGAGGAGCCAGGACATGAAAGAATCTTTGCTGAAAAAACAAAACAAAAACCATGTTGTCAAACATCAAAATATTACTGCTAATCATACACACACACAGCCATCTGAAATGAATGATTTTAGTGCTTTTCTGTGTATGGGAAGATGCTAGAGTCT
>NW_011396533.1:0-553 GCF_000754665.1 Bison bison bison | reverse complement strand
GATTTATTTGTTTTGGGTAACATTGAATTCGTTTTGACTATGCTGGGTCTTTGCTGCTCGCTGGAAGTTGCTAGGACCTCTGGACTGCAGTCTCCCATCTCTTGCTGACCTCTTGTTGACCTCTGCAGAATCCTGGTTGGTGGGAGCTTGTTAGTTCCTTGTTCCTTACCCGGACCTCCTGTGGTAAGTGTTTCTCTCCTCTGCGGCTGGTAAGGGTGGTGGTCATTGGCATCCCAAAGGTGGCTAGAAGTCAATGATTTAGGCAGGCTTGTGAATAGATATGGGAGAAGGCAATGGCACCCCACTCCAGTACTCTTGCCTGGAAAATCTCATGGACGGAAGAGCCTGGTAGGCTGCAGTCCATGGGGTCGCTCAGAGTCGGGCACGACTGAGCGACTTCACTTTCACATTTCACTTTCATGCATTGGAGGAGGACATGGCAACCCACTCCAGTGTTCTTGCCTGGAGAACCCCAGGGACTGCGGGGCCTGGTGGGCTGCCGTCCATGGGGTCACACAGACTCGGACACGACTGAAACGACTTCGCAGCAGCA
>NW_011396532.1:0-569 GCF_000754665.1 Bison bison bison | reverse complement strand
AGGAGAGTCAGGCCTCGTCTTGGGTTGAGGCATGGAACTCCGCTTGCCTCTCGAGGTGTCCCCTGGGAGAGAGGCCACTTGTCGAGCGGTATTTGGAACCTGGGGGTCTTTTCCGGACGATGCCCGGGCGAGTCACTGCCCCTTCGTGTTGACTTCATTCACAGGGTGGAGTTCGGAGAGGTGTGCGGGCATCGGGTTTTTACCAAGAGGGGACCGGGAAATCGGGGTGCTTCGCAATGTGGAAGCACCCACGAGGCCACGTCTGGAATGTCGTCGTGAGACCGGCCTCATCCTGAGGTGCGACCGGAAGGTCGGGAACCCCTTCCAGACAAAGCAGGGCAGTTGACCCTCCTGTGGAGATCAGGAGGGTAGAAGGGGCTCAGAGGAAGTGGTGCCGGAAAACCTCGGTGTTCCTCGCCAGGGAGACCGGGATGCCGGCGAACTTTGTGGGGGCGCATCAAGGGTGCCAAGTACCGTTTCGACCTCCAATTCCTAACGTGGGACTTCTCCTGAGACGCTGTAGCGGGAAAGGGCTTCATCTTGCGATGACGGGGGAACCACGTGGTTTT
>NW_011396531.1:0-775 GCF_000754665.1 Bison bison bison | reverse complement strand
CGGGTGGGGGGGGGCGAGTAAGAGTACCCTCTGCGGGTCTTTAGCCCGAGGTGATGCAGCCACTAGCAGTCTGCTAAGGAAACAACGGCCGTGTCTCAGAGCACGACACCAGACCCCCTCACCCACGACATGCATTGAGATAACATGGGCAGCAGGTGAGTCATCCCGGGCTAAAAAATGATTGACATGAATCTTGAAGAAAGGCAGATTTCCAGGCAAATGTGTCATTTCCTTAACATAGATGAGGAGAACAAGGTAGGAGGAAAACTTACTGTTTGGTTCTGGTCGCTTCTGAGCCTTTTGGGGGAACCGACCTGAAGCCAGAGTCTAGCCGAAATACACAGGCTTTGAACATCGCTGAAGACCAACATTTCCTAAGGAAAAAACGCATTGCTTAGCTCAAGGTTTGTCTGGGAAATTCTTACACATCAGGAGATGGCTCCGAGGTGGATTTCTACAAAGAACATCCATGCAAAGGACAAGCCTGCACAGCTCTGTGCACATCTGCCCCTCCCCCCCTCACAGCCAGCAGCATTTCCAAGTGACCTCCTAAGGCCTTCGCCAAACTACAGGGGCACCTCTGGGCTTCCTGTTTCCCTCATTTTTCGGAATCTTTTCTAAAAAAAAAAGAAAAACAAACAAACAAAAAAAAAAACCCGCACATTTCTTCGTACAATGCCACAGTGGAAGGAACACAGGCCTTCAATATTAAGACCTAAATTTGCAAAAAACTTGGAGCTTGGTTTTTTGTTTTGTTTTGTTTTGTTTTGTTTGA
>NW_011396530.1:0-543 GCF_000754665.1 Bison bison bison | reverse complement strand
ATCTATTTCTGCTTCTTGACTATGCCTAAAGCCTTTGACGGTGTGGATCACAGTAAACTGTGGAAAATTCTGGAAGAGATGGGAATACCAGACCACCTGACCTGCCTCTTGAGAAATCTGTACGCAGGGTCAGGAAGCAACAGTTCGAACTGGACATGGAACCACAGACTGGTTCCAAATGGGAAAAGGAGCTCGTCAAGGCTGTCTATCGTCACCCTGTGTATTTAACTTATACGCAGAGAACATCACGAGAAACGCTGGACTGGAAGACACTCACGCTGGAGCCAAGATTGCCGGGAGAACGATCAATCACCTCAGATGTGCAGATGACACCACCCTCATGGCAGAAAGTGAAGAGGAACTCAAGAGCCTCTTGATGACAGTGAAAGAGGAGAGTGAAAAAGTGGGCTTAAAGCTCCACATTCAGAAAACGAAGATCACGGCATCCGGTCCCATCACTTCATGGGAAATAGATGGGGAACCAGTGGACACGGTGTCAGACTTTATTTTTCTGGGCTCCAAAATCACTGCAGATGGTGACTG
>NW_011396529.1:0-609 GCF_000754665.1 Bison bison bison | reverse complement strand
CTCACCTGATTCGCTAGCGATTTAGCCTGCCCTTCACATCCTCCATGCTGTCACTCTCTACAGCCCCCGTGGAGGTGGTGATAAGCGATCCAAAAGGGTGCCACACCCCCTGACCTTGGGACTGCTGGAAACCGCTGCATGTACAGCCCAGGTTGCGGTGGGAGCAGCCCCTGGGGCTGGAGGCCTTTTTGGTGCTGTGGGAGGTGGGAGAGGTGAGACTGAGACTGCCCACCCCCACATGTGTTTTTGGGGTGGAGGGATTGGGGAGGGCCTACCTCCCTCAACACCCCCAGCCAAATGGTGTCTTCCTTTCTCATCTCTATCTGTTTTGACCATTAAGTCCAGCTCATCTTTGCCTTTGATACGTAACCAAAGGAAAACTAAGATAAAATGAAAAAGTACCACCAGCTTTGGACTTCAGGATCAGCTCCTAACGCCAGTGGTAGTGCTGGCCTCCAGGGGAGACCCTCTAACCTTTGTGCGCAGAACCAGGAAGACTTGAACTCAAATTCAGGGGTTCTCTCTAGCTCCCTGGGGGAGTCAACTGGAATAGAACCAGGAAGCAGAATCCCTTTAAAAAGCAACCACTAAAATGTACTTTTCCTTCAG
>NW_011396528.1:0-510 GCF_000754665.1 Bison bison bison | reverse complement strand
TGGCAAAATGTGGTTCATTGGAGAAGGGAAATGGAAAAGCACTTCAGTATTCTTGATTTGAAAACCCCATGAACAATATGATAAGCCAAAAAGATAGGACACTGAAAGGTAAACTCTCCAGGTTTGTCGGTGTCCTTTATGCTTCTGGAAATCACTAAAAAAGAAGAGATGGAGCCAAAGGAAAAACAACACATAATTGTGGATATGACTATGGATAAAAGTACAGTTTGATGCTGTAATGAACGATATTTCATAGGAACCTAGAATGCTAGGTCTATGAAGGAAGGTAAATTGGAGTGGTCAAACAGAAGATGACATGTGTGAACATCAGACTTTCAGGATTCAATGAATTAAAATTCACTGCAATGGACGAATATAATTCAGAGGACCATTCAAAAGCCCGACAGTTTATACAAATGCACATTTATATAAACACAGGCATTGAGATAAAGCCTCATATTCCTCTTAATTATTTCAGAGTAGAAAGTGAAACTATGAAGGTGAAGATGT
>NW_011396527.1:0-758 GCF_000754665.1 Bison bison bison | reverse complement strand
GTTGAGGCAGGAAACCCTGGCTTCCCTCGACTTGTGCAGGTGACCTCAGGGGGCTTCTCATGGTGGCTCTGAGAAGTCAGGGAAACTGGAGGTGGGAGGGGCCCCTCGGGACTCCACGGGGTTTGGTGCATTAGGAAGAGGGCCTCATCTCCAGTTGAGGCAGGAAACTCAGGGTTCCTCTGATTTCAGACTCCGATCGCAGGGTCCCTGCAGACTGGGGACAGGAGAGTCAGGCCTCGTCTTGGGTTGAGGCAAGGAATTCCGCTTGCCTCTCGAGGTGTCCCCGGCGAGAGAGGCCTCTTGTCGAGCTGTATTTGGAACCCGGGGGTTTTTCCGGACGATGCACGGGGGAGTCACTGCCCCTTCGCGTCGACTTCATTCACAGGGTGGAGTTCGGAGAGGTGTCCGGCCATCGAGTTCTTATCAAGAGGGGACCGGGAAATAGGGGTGCTTCGCAATGTGGCAGCACCCACGGGGCCACGTCTGGAATGTCGTCGTGAGACCGTCCTCATCCTGAGGTGCGACCGGAAGGTCGGGAACCCCTTCCAGACAAAGCAGGGGAGTCGACCCTCCTGTCGAGATCAGGAGGGTAGAAGGGGCTCAGAGGAAGTGGTGCCGGGAAAAAACTCGGGGGTTCCTCTCCAGGGGATACCGGGGATCCCGGGGGAACTTGGTGGGGCGCATCAAGGGTGCCAAGTAACGTTTTCGACCTCCAATTTCCTAACGTGGGACTTCTCCTGAGACGCTGTCGCGGGAAA
>NW_011396526.1:0-551 GCF_000754665.1 Bison bison bison | reverse complement strand
TGTTTTTCACTATTTTTCTATCTATTCTTTAGGTTCTTTGTTATAAAATTTTAACAGCCATTCTTTTGGGTTTGTTTATGGTGCTTTTTTTTTTTTTTTCCTACCTCTTAAAATTTTAAGCAGTGTCATGCATCCAGGGTGAATAAGGAACCAGTGTACACCAGGAAGTGAGCACTTCACAGGAAACCCAGGAAGTCCCACTAAGACAAAAAACTGTGTACCCCAGGGCACACCTCAGGCTGGCTAACCCTGCTTGTCAATTAGGAACACAAGGACTGAGATGAAGCCGACACCTCATTCCCCTTTCCTCCAGGGGCAAGCACCTCAGTGAGAGACCTTGGGAACCAGACGGGGATACATGATTACACAGTGTTCCTTCCAGGAAGCTGGAATCTTGTCGTAGCTCTTCATGGAAATGAATTCCAGCATGGTCTCAATGGTGACGTAAGCAGCAATGGAGGTACCAGCTGGAAAACAGATGAGAAAAGGATTTGTAAGGGCACATGTTGAGAAAGCCCTTTCCAGATGAGGCTCACACAATCTGAGCAAGC
>NW_011396525.1:0-576 GCF_000754665.1 Bison bison bison | reverse complement strand
TTGCCAGCTGAGCTGCGTGATTCCTGCCGGTCACCTGCTTGATTATTGCCAGTTGAGCAGCATGATTCGTCACTGCTCAGCTCCCTGCTTATAGCCTGCTGATTGCGAGGTTCGTGTCTGCTCAGCTCTTTGAGTATTGCCTCCTGAGGTCCCTGTTCGGGCGCCACCTGCCGGGGACCAGCCCCAGCCGATCCAGGGTATTCGAAGGAGAGATGGCCTAGGCGACTATTTATATGCTCATCAGAGATATCAAGAATAATAGTATGAGGATAGCTCAGTAGGAAAATTCGGTGGAGAAAAGAGACTGAGTAGCTTGGTTTACGCGGGAGAGCAAGAAAATTTCAAGACAAGAAGTTTGCACCACTTACGTAGGCCGCAGGCGCCCTCTCGAAGAGCGGAAGGTGCCTCACCCTAGACACCTTCTCGAGTGGGTCTTAGCAGCCCAGGCATAATTAGGAAGCGTGGTGGGTTCCGCGCTCCAGATGGAGATTCGGCTGGGATTTAGAGGGAGAATGACAAGGAACTTTATGAATTGGAGCTGTAAGGTAACTCTTTGACAGAGAGAGCGAGAGTGGT
>NW_011396524.1:0-523 GCF_000754665.1 Bison bison bison | reverse complement strand
AAGTATACAGTTAAACTCAGAAAACTCTAATGTTGTAATGGTGGTGAGTAAAGCATTTGTATAACATACCACTGATAACTCATATAAGTATATCACTTATAAACTCAGTATGAAGGTCAAAAGATAAAATATCAAAATAATGATAACTACAAAATGAAGTAATGGAACCATGTTTGAAGAATTAGATGACAGTATGATACGAAGTCAACAAACAGAGAGACTCAATGAAGAGCTACAAATTATTTTTTTTAAAGGAAACTAACATAAATTCTGGATTTGAAAACTAAAATAATTGAAATGAAAAATTGATAGGTTCAACAGCACATTTGAGATGCTAGCAGAAATAATCCACAAACTTGAAGATGAATTCATAGAAATCAATGTAAAAATAAAGAGAAAAAAATGTTGAGGGAAAATGATCTAAGGCATCCATTCATTACACCATCAAGTATGGAAGGAGAGAGACTCTCAGAAAGCAGGGAGAGAAAGGGGAGAGAGTAAAATCACTTGTAGACGGAATGGC
>NW_011396523.1:0-591 GCF_000754665.1 Bison bison bison | reverse complement strand
CTAAGAATTTGTCCATTCCACGTTGTCCATTTTACTGGCATATAATTGTTGATAGTAGTCTCTTATGATCCTTTGTATTTCTGTGTTGTCTGTTGTGATCTCTCCATTTTCATTTCTAATTTTATTGATTTGATTTTTCTCCCTTTGTTTCTTGATGAGTCTGGCTAATGGTTTGTCAATTTTATTTATCCTTTCAAAGAACCAGCTTTTGGCTTTGTTGATTTTTGCTATGGTCTCTTTTGTTTCTTTTATATTTATTTCTGCCCTAATTTTTAAGATTTCTTTCCTTCTACTAACCCTGGGGTTCTTCATTTCTTCCTTTTCTAGTTGCTTTAGGTGTAGAATTAGGTTATTTATTTGACTTTTTTCTCGTTTCTTGAGGTATGCCTGTATTGCTATGAACTTTCCCCTTAGGACTGCTTTTACTGTGTCCCACAGGTTTTGGGTTGTTGTGTTTTCATTTTCATTCGTTTCTATGCAAATTTTGATTTCTTTTTTGATTTTCTTCTGTGATTTGTTGGTTATTCAGCTAGCGTGTTGTTCAGCCTCCATATGTTGGAATTTTTTAAAGTTTTTTCTCCTGTAATTGAG
>NW_011396522.1:0-676 GCF_000754665.1 Bison bison bison | reverse complement strand
GACCTCTCTCCAAACGCCTCAGGAGGCTTGACTCCCTTTAGTCCACCCAGGGAGCTCCAAGAGATACCCGTCGCGACTCGAGAGCAGAGCGGGGTTCTTTGCTTCCACTCGAGATGAATGCCTGTCTCCCCGGGTGCGTCTGGAATGCAACCCCGAGATCCCGGTCGCCCCTGGAGAGGGAACATTGGCTTCTGGACACAAGCCCAGATGAGGTCTGTTGGCCCTGCAGTCACTCGAGAGCAATCCCCAGCTTTCCTTCGCAACTCGAATGGAAGATTGGACTTCCCTGGGCCAACACAAGAGGCATCCCGAATTCCCCGTCGTAACTCGAGAATCCCGCCGCAACTCGAGAAAAACCACGTGGTTCCCCCGTCATCGCAAGATGAAGCCCTTTCCCGCTACAGCGTCTCAGGAGAAGTCCCACGTGAGGAATTGGAGGTCGAAACGGTACTTGGCACCCTCGATGCGCCCCCACAAAGCTCCGCGGCATTCGGGTCTCCCTGGAGAGGAACACCGAGGTTTTCTGGCACCACTTCCTCTGAGCCCCTTCTACCCTCCTGATCTCCACAGGAGGGTCGACTCCCCTGCTTTGTCTGGAAGGGGTTCCCGACCTTCCGGTCGCACCTCAGGATGAGGCCGGTCTCACGACGACATTCCAGACGTGGCCTCGTGGGTG
>NW_011396521.1:0-663 GCF_000754665.1 Bison bison bison | reverse complement strand
GCATGTATTATAGTGAAGGGGCAGGAAATCTGGGTGTGCTACAGTCCATGGGGTCACAATGAGTCCAACAGGACTTAGTGACTAGCCAACAACAATGCATATGTATGTGTGAGTGTGTGTGTCTTTGCATGTATATGTTTATATATCTGTGGTTAAAACCCACTCTAGCATTCTTGCCTGGAGAAGTCCATGAACAGAGGACCCTGGCAGGCGATAGTCCATGGGGTCTCAGAGAGTGGGACACGACTGAGAGACTTAACATTTTACTTTTCATTGTTTAATTTTAGATGAAAATGGAGAGTTTCTATCTTTGGCATATGACTAATGACTATCTTTATGCTTCTAAGGAATGATTAATTTTTCAGTTCACAGAAAAATAAGCGTGGGGGAGAGGAAGATTCATGGAGGAGAGATATAAGAATGAAACGAGAGATGGAGTTTAAAAGTGTGCCTGTGTGTTAATATATTTGAGTTTGATAATAAGGATAGTGAAGAATAGAAAGAGAAAAGCTGTGAGTGCTTGAGTGCCCTTAATGGGAAGAATAGAGGTCTGAGGCAAAAATAGGACTCATGCTACTCTCTGATGACCATGCAGTGGCACTGTTGACATGAGCCAGCTTCGTGCTGTCACTTCCGAATTATGGTGTGTGCATTCTAGGGAAG
>NW_011396520.1:0-622 GCF_000754665.1 Bison bison bison | reverse complement strand
ACTTGTGTGATCCTACCTGACTGTTCTAAACCCTTTTGATATCTATGCACTGCTGCTGCTGCTGCTGCTGCTCCTGCTGCTGCGAAGTCGTTTCAGTCGTGTCCGAGTCTGTGTGACCCCATGGACGGCAGCCCACCATGCCCCGCAGTCCCTGGGGTTCTCTAGGCAAGAACACTGGAGTGGGTTGCCATGTCCTCCTCCAATGCATGAAAGTGAGATGTGAAAGTGAAGTCGCTCAGTCGTGTCCGACTCTGAGTGACCCCATGCACTGCAGCCTACCAGGCTCTTCCGTCCATGGGATTTTCCAGGCAAGAGTACTGGAAAAGAGTGGGGTGCCATTGCATTCTCCCATATCTATTCACAAGCCTGCCTAAATCATTGACTTCTAGCCACCTTTGGGATGCCAATGACCACCCAGCCTTACCAGGCCACAGAGGAGAGAAAACACTTACCACAGGAGGTCCGGGTAAGGAACAAGGAACTAACAAGCTCCCACCAACCAGGATTCTGCAGAGGTCAAACAAGAGGTCAGCAAAGAGATGGGAGACTGCAGTCCAGAGGTCCTAGCAACTTCCAGCGAGCAGCAAAAGACCCAGCATAGTCAAAAACGATTCAAATGTTA
>NW_011396519.1:0-774 GCF_000754665.1 Bison bison bison | reverse complement strand
ACTGGGGACAGGAGAGTCAGGCCTCGTCTTGGGTTGAGGCATGGAACTCCGCTTGCCTCTCGAGGTGTCCCCGGGGAGAGAGGCCACTTGTCGAGCGGTATTTGGAACCTGGGGGTCTTTTCCGGACGATGCACGGGCGAGTCACTGCCCCTTCGTGTTGACTTCATTCACAGGGTGGAGTTCGGAGAGGTGTCCAGGCATCGGGTTCTTACCAAGAGGGGACCGGGAAATCGGGGTGCTTCGCAATGTGGAAGCACCCACGAGGCCACGTCTGGAATGTCGTCGTGAGACCGGCCTCATCCTGAGATGCCACCGGAAGGTCGGGAACCCCTTCCAGACAAAGCAGGGGAGTCGACCCTCCTGTGGAGATCAGGAGGGTAGAAGGGGCTCAGAGGAAGTGGTGCCGGAAAACCTCGGTGTTCCTCTCCAGGGAGAACGGGATGCGGCGGAACTTTGTGGGGGCGCATCAAGGGTGCCAAGTACCGTTTCGACCTCCAATTCCTAACGTGGGACTTCTCCTGAGACGCTGTAGCGGGAAAGGGCTTCATCTTGCGATGACGGGGGAACCACGTGGTTTTTCTCGAGTTGCGGCGGGATTCTCGAGTTACGACGGGGAAATCGGGATGCCCCTTGTTTTGGCCCAGGGAAGTCCAGTCTTCCATTCGAGTTGCGAAGGAAAGCTGGGGATTGCTCTCGAGTGACTGCAGGGCCAATAGACCTCATCTAGGCTTGTGTCCAGAAGCCAATGTTCCTCTCCAGGGGCGACCGGGATAT
>NW_011396518.1:0-875 GCF_000754665.1 Bison bison bison | reverse complement strand
GAAGGTCTCTCGAGGTCTTCCCGGGTTGAAGCAGGAACCCTGGGTTCCCTCGACTTGTGCAGGTGACCTCAGGGGGCTTCTCATGGTGGCTCTGAGAAGTCAGGGAAACTGGAGTGGAGGGGCCTCTCGGGACTCCACTGGGTTTGGTGCATTGGAAGAGGGCCTCATCTCCAGTTGAGGCAGGAACCGCAGGGTACCTCTGATTTCAGACTCCGATCGCAGGGTCCCTGCAGACTGGGGACAGGAGAGTGACGCCTCGTCTTGGGTGGAGGCATGGAACTCCGCTTGCCTCTCGAGATGTCCCCGGGGGGAGAGGCCACTTGTCGAGCTGTATTTGGAAACTGGGGTTTTTTCCGAACGATGCACGGAAAAACTGCCCCTTCGTGTTGACTGCATTCACAGGGTGGAGTTTGGAGCGGTGTCCGGGCATCGGGTTCTTCTCAAGAGAGGACCGGGAAATCGGGTTCCTACGGAATGTGGAACCACCCACGAGGCCACGTCTGGAATGTCTTCGTGAGACCGGCCTCATCCTGAGGTGCGACCAGAAGGTCGGGAACCCCTTGCAGACAAAGCAGAGGAGTCGACCCTCCTGACCAGATCAGGAGGGGAGAAAGGGTTCAGAGGATGGGGTGCCGGAAAACCTCAGTGTTCCTCTCGAGGGAGACCGGGATTTCGGGGAACTTTGTGGGTCGCATCAAGGGTGCCAAGTGCCCTTTCGACCTCCAATTCCTAACGTGGGACTTTTCCTGAGACGCTGTCGCGGGAAAGGGCTTCACCTTGCGTTGACGGGGGAGCCACGTGGTTTTTATCGAGTTACGGCGGGATTCTCGAGTTACGACGGGGAATTCAGGATGCCCTTGTGTTAGCCCAGGCAA
>NW_011396517.1:0-679 GCF_000754665.1 Bison bison bison | reverse complement strand
GATGAAAGTGAAAGTGGAGAGTGAAAAAGTTGGCTTAAAGCTCAATATTCAGAAAACGAAGATCATGGCATCTGATCCCATCACTTCATGGGAAATAGATGGGGAAACAGTGGAAAGAGTGTCAGATTTTAGTTTTTTAGGCTCCAAAATCACTGCAGATGGTAAGTGCAGCCATGAAATTAAAAGACGCTTACTCCTTGGAAGGAAAGTTATGACCAACCTAGATATCATATTCAAAAGCAGAGACATTACTTTGCCAACAAATGTTAGTCTAGTCAAGGCTATGGTTTTTCCAGTGGTCATGTATGGATGTGAGAATTGGAACGTGAAGAAGGCTGAGCGCCAAAGAATTGATGCCTTTGAATTGTGGTTTTGGACAACACTCTTAAGAGTCCCTTGGGCTGCAAGGAGATCCAACCAGTCCGTTCTGAAGGAGATCAGCCCTGGTATTTCTTTGGAAGGAATGATGCTGAAGGTGAAACTCCAGTACTTTGGCCACCTCATGCGAAGAGTTGACTCATTGGAAAAGACTCTGATGCTGGGAGGGATTGGGGGCAGGAGGAGAAGGGGACGACAGAGGATGAGATGGCTGGCTGGCATCACTGACTCGATGGACGTGAATCTGGATGAACTCCGGGAGTTGGTGATGGACAGGGAGGCCTGGCGTGCTGAGATTCAT
>NW_011396516.1:0-603 GCF_000754665.1 Bison bison bison | reverse complement strand
ACTGGAAAACATTAGTTTTCCTTCCAATCCTAAAGAAAGGCAATGTCAAAGAATGCTCAAATTACAGAACAATTACACTCATCTCACACACTAGTAAAGTAGTGCTCAAAATTCTCCAAGCCAGGCTTCAGCTATACGTGAACCATGAACTTCCAGATGTTCAAGGAGGTTTCAGCAAAGGCAGAGGAACAAGAGATCAAATTGCCAACATCTGTCAGGTCGTGAAAAAGCAAGAGAATTCCAGAAAAACATCTATTTATTCTTTATTGACTATGCCAAAGCCTTTGAGTGTGTGAATAACAATAAACTGTAGGAAATTCTCAAAAAGATGGAAATACCAGACTACCTAACCTGCCTCTTGACAAATCTGTATGCAGGTCAAGAAGCAAGAGTGAAAACTGGACATGGAACAGCAAACTGGTTCCAAAGTGGGAAAGGAGCACATCAAGGCTGGATATTGTTGTCGTGTTTATTTAACTCATATGTGGAGTACATCATGAGAAACCCTGTGCTGGAGGAAGCACAAGCTGGAATCAAGTTTGCTGGGAGAAATATCAATAACCTCACATATGCAGGCGACACCACCCTTTCTGCAGGCAGAAA
>NW_011396515.1:0-744 GCF_000754665.1 Bison bison bison | reverse complement strand
GTATCAGTCTTCCAATGAGTATTCAGGGTTGATTTCCTTTAAGATTGACTAGTTTGATCTCTTGGCTGTCCACAGGACTCCCAGGAGTCTTCTCCAGCACCACTGTTTAAGGGCATCAATGCTTTGTCACTCTGCCTTCTTTACAGTCTAGCTCTCACAACCATATGTGACCACTGGGAAGGCTCTACAGACCTTTGTCGACAGAGTAACATCTCTGCTTTTCAACACACTGTCTAGACAAAAAGATATGACACCGAAAGATGAGTATAAAAGTTTAAAAAAAAGGAAAGCTAACACTATTGTAACTTTGATTTGAAGCTCCATTTTTTGTTTTCAATTTGATTTGAGACTAATATATAATAAACATTTCTAATACTTCTTTTTTTAATTTGGGGGGAAAATCTAATTAGTCTCTAAAATAAATGTATGTTTCTGACCTCAAGGATAGCATTTGTAAGTCTTGTCTTCCAATATGAAGGTAAACCAGGGTTGGATCCCTTTGAATGCATCAGCTAAGTGACAGAAGCTACAAAAATAAAACTGATGTGAGGCAATAAATAGCAATAAGAGCAGACTTCAAGAAATGGAACTCAGGAACACTAGCAATACTTGCAGTAACATCTCAGAAGCTGTATTCCGGATACCACCTTGAACAATATAGTAAAAAATATCCAATAGAATTTTTTATTGAAATGTGTAGACCCTGTATTAGTAATGGTCTGTGTGCATATGTGCTAAGTCACT
>NW_011396514.1:0-586 GCF_000754665.1 Bison bison bison | reverse complement strand
ACACTCATGGCTGTAGAGAACAAAATGAAGCATTCAAACCCCATGGCTCACCAGCTCCTGAAAGTCCAGTTGACTCAGTGCAGCTAAACACTTCCTATTCTGAGTCCCACTGGAGGATGAAGCTGGAGTATCTCTGTCTCCACACCCCAGAGAGATTTCTCTGGAAATATCAGCACCGTTTCCTGTGTCCAGTGTCCGTGAAACTCCTACCTGGCTCTCCAAAAGCCTTTTCTCAGTGAGGCTGGATCAGGAGATTCCAAGCCTTTGAAAGCCCATTCTAATCCAATCCATAGTATCCAAATGGTGCTCCAATCAGGTTTCTGAGCCAGTTTTCCCCCATGGGATCTTTCAACTAGAAACCTTTCTACCAAATTGTTAAAGAGAGGAAAGAATGTGGGTGCGGCTGCAGGGCCCAACCCAGGGGCTGTTTTCCAGGTCTCAGGGTGGTGAGAGTCCCCACTTCCCTCTCTGGCATCCAGAGGCCCACCATCTTATCTCCAGTTTATCTGCATCTTTAGTTATTTGGGATTCAATAGCTTAAGGGCAGGGGAAAGTGGTCCACACAGCTATTCCAACAGAGCTCGGG
>NW_011396513.1:0-841 GCF_000754665.1 Bison bison bison | reverse complement strand
ATTTCTTTTCCCCATCATCCTAGATAATTTCGTTGGTATACTTCCCCAGACTGTCTTTCCCCATGCAACCCCTGTTCTCAGTTCTGTTATTGTAGATTACTTCTGCTTCTTTTAGAACACCCTTTAAATGGAGCCTAGAGTATGTACACATATACACATGTAGTTGCTTAACAATGTTGTGTTACATTGTGCTGTATTCAAATCACACTAGGTGTACAAGTGTATAAACATAACCTCTTTCATTTAATTTTCTTCTAAATTTAGGTCATCACAGAGCATGGAGGACAGTTCCCTGTGCTACACAGATAGTTCCCATTAGTTGTCCAGGCATTATTTCCAAAATATACAAATGGCTATGTAGCCCAGTATCAAAAACAAACAAACGAAAAACACCTTCTAAAAAAAACAGGCAGATCTAAATAGTGATTTCCCAAAATAAATCATACAGATGATGGAAGAACACTTGAAAAGAGGCTACGTTCAGGTTAGTCACTCAGTCGGGTCCGACTCTCTGCGACCCTATGAACTTCAGCAGGCCAGGCCTCGCTGTTCATCACCAACTCCCTGAGTCCTCCAAACTTATGTCCATTGAGGCAGTGAAGCCATCCAACCATCTCATCCACTGTCGTCCCCTTCTCTGTCTGCCCTCATCTTTCCCATCATCAAGGTCTTTTCAAATGAGTCAGCTCTTCACAACAGGTGGCCAAAATATTGGAGTTTCAGCTTAAACATCAGTCCTTCCAATGAACACCAGGACTGATCTCCTTTATAATGGACTGATTGGATCCCCCTGGAGCCCATGGGACTCTCAAGAGTCTTCTCCAACACCACAGTTCAAAAT
>NW_011396512.1:4852-5309 GCF_000754665.1 Bison bison bison | reverse complement strand
GGAAATAGAACTGCCTTACGATCCAGCAATCCCACTGCTCAGCATACACACTGAGGAAACCAGAGGGAAAGAGACACATGTACCCCAATGTTCATCGCAGCACTGTTTATAATAGTCAGGACATGGAAGCAACCTAGATGCCCATCAGCAGATGAATGGATAAGAAAGCTGTGGTACATATACACAATGGAGTATTACTGAGCCATTAAAAAGAATACATTTGAATCAGTTCTAATGAGATGGATGAAACTGGAACCTATTATACAGAGTAAAGTAAGCCAGAAAGAAAAATACCAATACAGTGTACTAAAGCATATATATGGAATTTAGAAACATGGTAACAATAACCCTGTGTACGAGACAGCAAAAGAGACACTGATGTATAGATCAGTCTTATGGACTCTGTGGGAGAGGGAGAGGGTGGGAAGATTTGGGAGAATGGCATTGAAACATGTAT
>NW_011396512.1:0-673 GCF_000754665.1 Bison bison bison | reverse complement strand
TACCAAGGAAGGAGATAATGGGCAGGTAGTTTAAAAGGAAGGAATATATGTATACATATGGCTGATTCATGTTGAGGTTTGAAAGAAAGCAACAAAACTCTGAAAAGCAATTACCCTTAAGAAAAAATAATTATAATTATTATAAAAGACCTGCTTACTGTTTTCAATAGTGGCTGCATCAATTTCTTGATTTTCAGGTATAGTAGTGGTAGTGAAAATCACTCAGTCATGTCCAACTCTTTGCGACCACATGGATTATACGGCCCATGGCCAGAATACTGGAGTAGGTAGCCTTTTCCTTCTACAGGGGATCTTCCCACCCAGGGGCCGAAACCATGTCTCCTGCTTTGTAGGTGGATTCTTTACCAGCTGAGCCACAAGGGAAGCCTGATTTTTCATGTATGCTGATGCTGCTGCTAAGCAGCTTCATTGTGTCCTACTCTGTGAGACCCCAAGACGGCAGCCCACCAGGCTCCCCCATCCCTGGGATTCTCCAGGCAAGAACGCTGGAGTGGGTTCCCATTTCCTCTCCAATGCATGAAAGTAGAAAGTGAAAAGGAAGTCGCTCAGTCCTGTCTGACTCTGTGCAACTCCATGCCCTGCAGCCTACCAGGCTCCTCCGTCCATGGGATTTTCCAGGCAAGAGTACCGTAGTGTGGTGACATTATAGGAT
>NW_011396511.1:0-587 GCF_000754665.1 Bison bison bison | reverse complement strand
ATCCCTGGTCTAGGAAGATCCCACATGCCGCTGAGCAACTAGCCCGTGCACCACAGCTACTGACCCAGGGCTCTAGAGCCTGCGAGTTACAGCTACTGAAGCCTGTGCACCTAGAGCCTGTGCTCCACAACAAGAGAGAAGTCCCTACTCAGGACAGCTAGAGAGAAGACAAGCATGACAAGGAAGACCTAGCACAGACAAAAACAAATAAACAAAAATAAAAAAAACCTTAAAGATACTGATAAATTGAAAACATGCTTGCAACACACGACAAAAACGTTCATTTTTGTGAGAAGAATTTACAGGGGTCCAAATAAAGAGTACAAGTAGGTAAATTAGGTATGAAACTTAATTTTGTTTATAAGATTAAATCTTAGGCTTTGTTTCTTCTAGGGAAGTCCGGGGACTTGGAAAGAGTAGAAATGGGTGGAGGAGACTGTACTAGGGGTGGGGTGGGCGCACAGTCAATATTGTAAGACCTTCAGTAGGACCCTTAGCCTAGGCTTAGAGGTCATGCTCCACCAACAGGAAACCTGTCAGCAGTCCTCGCCAGAGTTTGATGAGTCTGGGACAGAAGCCTTCTCCAT
>NW_011396510.1:0-712 GCF_000754665.1 Bison bison bison | reverse complement strand
AGTCCAATCCCAAAGAAAGGCTATGCCAAAGAATGTTCAAACTACAACACAATTGCATGTATCTCACATGCAAGCAAAGTGATGCTCAAAGTTCTCCAAGCCAGGCTTCAACAGTACGTGAACCCAGAATTTCCAGATGTTAAGGGTGGATTTAGAAAAGTCAGAGGAACCAGAGATCAAATTGCCAACATCCATTGGATCAGAGAAAAAGCAAGGGAGTTCAAGATATACATCTACATCTGATTTGGACTATGCCAAAGGTTTTGACTGTGTGGATGACAACAAACTATGGAAAATTCTTGAAAAGATGCAAATATCAGATCTCTTTAGCTGCCTCCTGAGAAATCTGTAGGCAGATTAAGAAGCAAGGGTTAGAACTGGACATGGAACAATGCACTAGATTCAAATTGGGAAAGAGTACATCAAGGCTGTATATTGCCATGTGGCTTATTTAACTTATATTCAGAGCACATCATGTGAAATGCCAGGCTGGATGAAGCCCAAACTAGAATCAGGATTGCCTGGAGAAATATCAATAACCTCAGATATGCACTTGACACCACATATATGACTGAAAGTGAAGAATAACTAAGGAGCCTGCTGATGAAAAGAAAGAAGAGAGTGAAAAAGCTGGCTCGTAACTCAACATTGAAAAAATGAAGATCATGGCATCTGGTCCCATCACTTCATGTCAAATAGGGAAAACATGGAG
>NW_011396509.1:0-823 GCF_000754665.1 Bison bison bison | reverse complement strand
TGTCTGCTCAGCCCTTTGAGTATCGCCTCCTGAGGTCCCTGTTCGGTCGCCACCTGCCGGGGACCAGCCCCAACTGATCCAGGGTATTCGAAGGAGAGATGGCCTAGGCGATTATTTATATGCTAATCAGAGATGTCAAGAAGAAAAGTATGAGGAGAGCTCAGTAGGAAAATTCGGTGGAGAAAAGAGACTGAGTAGCTTGGTTTACGCGGAAGACCAATCAAACTTCAAGACAAGAAGTTTGCACCACTTACGTACGCCCCAGGCGCCCTCTCGAATAGCGAAAGGTGCCTCACCCTAGACACCTTCTCGAGTGGGTCTTAGCAGCCCAGGCATAATTAGTAAGCGTGGTGGGTTCCACGCTCCAGATGGAGATTCAGCTGGAAGTTAAAGGGAAAAATGACAAGGAACTTTATGAAGTGAAGCTGTAAGTTAACTCTTTGACAGAGAGAGCGAGATGGTGGTGGGGGACAGTCCCCAGTGAAATCAGAGGTGAGAGCACAAAGCAATACAGTAGGCAGACTCTGGTTTTTTTCGGGGGGAGATGCTCGAGAATATCCGGGTGGACTCCTGAGGCTCGATCCCGCATTTGCGTATGCCGAGCCTCCTTCCTCATGACCTTTGTCCAGAGTGGAATGCCTCCCCGGCTCCCGGCACATGATCAGTGCATGCTCAGTCACGATATCAGTGCCTGCTCAGCCACGTGATCACTGACGGCACAGTCGCGTGATCAGCGCCTCTCAGTTACATGATCACCGTATTATAAACACGTGATCAGTGAACGCAGCCACGTGATCACTGCATGCGCAGTCAGGTGTCAGTT
>NW_011396508.1:0-669 GCF_000754665.1 Bison bison bison | reverse complement strand
AAATATCACAAAACCCTTTAAGATGGGTTCACTGTACAGATAAACCCAGAGAGTGTATTGCTCAACATCACACAGACAGAGGTTTCAAAGCTGCCATTGTGGGACTTCCCTGATGGTCCAGTGGTTAAAAATCTGCCTTGCAATGCAGGGGAGAACGAAGATCCCACATACCTTGGAGTGACTAAGCCTGTATGCTGCAACTCCTGAGCCCACACACCACAACTAGAGAATCTGCACAACAATGAAAGACTCCCCATGATGCAGCGAAGACCTGATGCAGCCAAAAAAAAAGTTGCTATTGTACTGAAATCAGTATTATATAATTATAAGCCTTCACAGGCACATCAAACTCATTAAGGCCAAAGTTTAACTTGTCATCACTACTGTTTCCCCCAAATTTGCCTCTTCTAAGTTTTGTTTCTCGTTAAATGTCCATTGGTCCACATTAGAAATCCAAGATTCATCTTGGAGTCTTCTAACTCCCTGACTTGGCACATGCCATCAATCACCAAGTCCTATTTGCCTCCCAAAAGTTCTCAAAGCTGTCTTCTTCCCTCTAGTCCCACTGAAATTACCTTACTTTGCATGAGATTCATTTCACTCCTGGATTTCTGCAGTAACCTTAATAGGTCCCTGCTTCCAGCCTTGACCCCTCTGATAATGCTCCAC
>NW_011396507.1:0-698 GCF_000754665.1 Bison bison bison | reverse complement strand
TTCCATCCTCTCACTTTCAGTCTATATGTGTCTTGAGGGCTGAAGTGGGTTTCTTGTAGACAGCATATGTTTTTGTATCCATTGAGCCAGTCTGTGTCTTTTGGTTGGAGCATTTAATCCATTCACATTTAAAGTAATTATTGATATATGTAATAATTGATATATGTGTTCCTATTGCCACTTTCTAATTGTTTGGGGTTGATTTTGTAGATCTTTTTTCTTCTCTTGTATTTCTTGACTACATAAGTCCCTTTAACATTTGTTGTAAAGCTGGTTTGGTTGTACTTCTCTTAACTTTTGCTTGTCTGAAAAGCTTTTTATTTCTCCATCATTTTTGAATGAGATCCTTGCTGGGTACAGTAATCTTGGCTATAGATTTTCCCCTTTCAGTATTTTAAATATATCCTGCCATTCCCTTCTGGCCTGCAGAGTTTCTGCTGAAAGATCAGCTATTAAGCATATAGGATTTCCCTTGTATGTTATTTGTTGCTTCTCCCTGGCTGCTTTTAATATTCTTTCTTTGTGTTTAGTCTTTGTTAGTTTGATTAGTATGTTTTGTCATGTTTCTCCTTGGGTTTATCCTGTATGGGACTTTTTGTACCTCTTGAACTTGATTGACTATTTCCTTTTCCATATTGGGGGAATTTACAACTATAATCTCTTAAAAATTTTTCTCATACCCTTTCTTTTTCTCTTCT
>NW_011396506.1:0-709 GCF_000754665.1 Bison bison bison | reverse complement strand
CTCGAAAAGTGGCCTCGTCTCCCCGGGAACACCTCGAGAGGCAAGCGGAGTTCCATGCCTCAACCCAAGACGAGGCCTGACTCTCCTGTCAAAAGTCTGCAGGGACCTTGCGATCGGAGTCTGAAGTCAGAGGAACCCTGAGGTTCCTGCCTCAACTGGAGATGAGGTCCTCTTCCAATGCACCAAACCCAGTGGAGTCCCGAGAGGCCCTTCCCACCTCCAGTTTCCCTGACTTCTCAGAGCTACCATGAGAAGCCCCCTGAGGTCACCTGCACAAGTCGACGGACCCCAGGGTTTCCCGCCTCAACCCGAGAAAGACCTCGAGGGACCTTTTTCAACACGTCTCGAGGCCAGATTCCCGTACTGCCGTGAGCCGGCATATTGCATATTGAGTGCATATTGCATATTGCCTATTGAGTGCAGCACTTTCCGCAGCATCATCTTTCAGGATCTGGAATAGCTCAACTGGAATTCTATCACTGCTGGGAGCCAGTGAGGAACTCCGCCCATGACAAAGGTCATGAGGAAGGAGGCTCGGCATACGCAAAGGCGGGATCGAGCTTCAGGAGTCCCCCTGGAAATTCTCGAGCATATACCCCCAAAACCAGAATCTGCCTACTTTCTGCTTGTGCTTTCACCTAAACCTCTGACTTTACGGGGGGCTCTCCCCCACTACCTCTCTCTGAAAAAAGAGTTAGCTTACAGTTCC
>NW_011396505.1:0-503 GCF_000754665.1 Bison bison bison | reverse complement strand
TGCTTTTTGTCCACAGCGTGAAGTGATTTAAAAGTACTGGGTGTTAAATGTGAGCTTCTAATGAAATTTGGGCTGAAAGGATGCCTAGAAGAAGACTGAAAATCTCTCCTGTAACCCTGTCTCTGTGGACCTGGATCCCTCCTCTCTGGTGAGACTCTTTGGGGACCAATCTCGATGCCCTGCACCCACTACAGAGCCATCGAGCTGGACAGTGAAGGTGCCACTTCCCAGACAGACAGGGTAGTGTAGCTCTGACAAAGGCCTTATTTTTTATGGAAATCATCTTTTTACATGATTGTAAACATGTTTAAAGAATGGACCTAGGCGTACATTTTTAGATTGTGATGACATAGCCATTCTGGATTGTATAAGTAGCAAATGTAATTTTTACTTTTTCAGCGGCACATTAAAAAAGCCAGCAAGAGATGCGTTCAGGTCACAGTGTGATATTTATTATGCAGCTGGTATCTTGGTAGACAGAGACAGCATGTTTCTTTACATGT
>NW_011396504.1:0-830 GCF_000754665.1 Bison bison bison | reverse complement strand
GGACACCTCTTCGAACTCCACCCTGTGAATGAAGTCAACACGAAGGGGAGTGACTCGCCCGTGCATCGTCGGGAAAAAACCCCAGGTTCCAAATACCGCTCGACAAGTGGCCTGTCTCCCCGGGAACACCTCGAGGGGCAAGCGGATTTCCATGCCTCAACACAAGACGAGGCCTGACTCTCCTTTCCCAAGTCTGCAGGGACCCTGGGATCGGAGTCTGAAATCCGAGGAACCCTGAGGTTCCTGCCTCAACTGGAGATGAGGCCCTCTTCCAATGCACCAAACCCAGTGGAGTGCCGAGAGGCCCCTCCCACCTCCAGTTTCCCTGACTTCTCAGAGCCACCCTGAGAAGACCCCTGTGGTCACCTGCACAAGTCGAGGGACCCAAGGGTGTCCTGCCTCAACCCGAGAAAGACCTCGAGAGACCTTCTTCAACACGTCTCGAGGCCAGATTCCCCTACTATGACTTGAGAGCAATGACGCGCTCCCCCTCGCCATTCGAATGGAGACCCGACTTCCTTGGCGCCCCACGAGAGACTCACTGACCTCGCCGTCGTACCTCGCGAGAAACCGCACACTGGGGTCGCCGCTCGAGAACAACCCCGAGCCTCCCCCGTCATCGCGACTTGAGGGCCTTCGTCTCCTGTATGGCCTAGAGACCAATCTCTCGACCTCTCTCCAAACGCCTCAGGAGGCTTGACTCCCTTTAGTCCACCCAGTGAGCTCCAAGTGATACCCGTCGCGACTTGAGAGCAGAGCGGGGTTCTTTGCTTCCACTCGAGATGGATGCCTGTCTCCCCGGGTGCGTCTGGAATGCAACCCCGAGATCC
>NW_011396503.1:0-826 GCF_000754665.1 Bison bison bison | reverse complement strand
GACGGGGGAACCACGTGGATTTTCTCGAGTTGCGGCAGGATTCTCGAGTTACGACGGGGAATTCAGAATGCCTCTTGTGTTGGCCCAGGGAAGTCCAATCTTCCATTCGAGTTGCGAAGGAAAGCTGGGGATTGCTCTCGAGTGACTGCAGGGCCAACAGACCTCATCTAGGCTTGTGTCCAGAAGCCAGTGTTCCTCTCCAGGGGCGAAAGGGATCTCGGGGTTGCATTCCAGACGCACCCGGGGAGACAGGCATGCATCTCGAGTGGAAGCAAAGAACCCCGCTCTGCTCTCGAGTCGCGACGGGTATCTCTTGGAGCTCACTGGGTGGACTAAAGGGCGTCAAGCCTCCTGAGGCGTTTGGAGAGAGGTCGAGAGATTGGTCTCTAGGCCATACAGGAGACGAAGGCCCTCAAGTCGCGATGACGGGGGAGGCTCGGGTTGTTGTCGAGCGGCGGCCCCAGTGTGCGGTTTCTCCCGAGGTACGTCGGCGAGGTCATTGAATCTCTCGTGGGGCTCCAAGGAAGTCGGGTCTCCATGCGAATGGCGAGGGGGAGCGCGTCATTGCTCTCAAGTCATAGTAGGGGAATCTGGCCTCGAGACGTGTTGAAGAAGGTCTCTCGAGGTCTTTCTCGGGTTGAGGCAGAAACCCTGGCGTCCCTTGACTTGTGCAGGTGACCTCAGGGGGCTTCTCATGGTGGCTCTGAGAAGTCAGGGAAACTGGAGGTGGGAGGGGCCTCTCGGGACTCCACTGGGTTTGGTGCATTGGAAGAGGGCCTCATCTCCAGTTGAGGCAGGAACCTCAGGGTTCCTCTGACTTCAGACT
>NW_011396502.1:0-534 GCF_000754665.1 Bison bison bison | reverse complement strand
CTCCAAGGAGAAGGGACTACACATTAACATCTCGGGAAAGTGGGCGAGCAAAACAAAGCTGTTGCAGATTTTGTTTTCTCCATGCTGAAATCAAAGAACTGAGCTTTCTCTCCAATATAATAGCGAATATTTACATGAAGCACTTGGTGTGTATCAGAGTTATGTGAGGTGCATAACCTGGATTATGGCCTCATTTAAATCCCCTCAACCCTACACAGTGGGTACTAGAAGTCAATTACTCTGCAGGCAATACAGAAAAGAATTTAAATGTGGCTCTGAGAAACATCTTAGAAAAAGGCATTTTAGAGTTAAGTGGAGCCCGCTCTGGGGAGGGGGCCGATGAGGAGAGCGGGCGTGGGGGGCCGCCCGGGATTGGCACCGTAAGCGGGTCTCGAGGCAGAGCCCGCTGTGTGCCCAGCACGTGCGCAGCAGCCTCTACTCCTACGTAAGTAGGAAAGCACTTGGTTCTCCTACACAGGAATCTTATCTGCACAGATATTTGGAAGCTCTAGGGCAGGAAGACAGAGTGTTAAG
>NW_011396501.1:0-679 GCF_000754665.1 Bison bison bison | reverse complement strand
GGTATTTGGAACCTGGGGTCTTTCCGGACGCTGCACGGGCGAGTCACTGCCCTTCGTGTTGACTTCATTCACAGGGTGGAGTTCGGAGAGGTGTCCGGGCATCGGGTTCTTACCAAGAGGGGACCGGGAAATCTGGGTGCTTCGCAATGAGGAAGCACCCACGAGGCCACGTCTGGAATGTCGTCGTGAGACCGGCTCATCCGTGAGGTGCGACCGGAAGGTCGGGAACCCCTTCCAGACAAAGCAGGGGAGTCGACCCTCCTGTGGAGATCAGGAGGGTAGAAGGGGCTCAGAGGAAGTGGTGCCGGAAAACCTCGGTGTTCCTCTCCAGGAAGACCGGGATGCCGGGGAACTTGGTGGGGGCGCATCAAGGGTGCCAAGTACCGTTTCGACCTCCAATTCCTCACGTGGGACTTCTCGTGAGACGCTGTAGCGGGAAAGGGCTTCATCTTGCGATGACGGGGGAACCACGTGGTTTTCCTCGAGTTGCGGCGGGATTCTCGAGTTACGACGGGGAATTCAGGATGCCTCTTGTGTTGGCCCAGGCAAGTCCAATCTTCCATTCGAGTTGCGAAGGAAAGCTGGGGATTGCTCTCGAGGGAGTGGAGGGCCGATAGACCTCATCTAGGCTTGTGTCCAGAAGCCAATGTTCCTCTCCAGGGGCGACCGGGGTCTCGGG
>NW_011396500.1:0-596 GCF_000754665.1 Bison bison bison | reverse complement strand
GTGCAGGTGACCTCAGGGGGCTTCTCATGGTGGCTCTGAGAAGCCAGGGAAACTGGAGGTGGGAGGGGCCGTTCGGGACTCCACGGGGCTTGGTGCATTGGAAGAGGGCCTCATCTCCAGTTGAGGCAGGAACCGCAGGGTACCTCTGATTTCAGACTCCGATCGCAGGGTCCCTGCAGACTGGGGACAGGAGAGTCAGGCCTCATCTTGGGTTGAGGCATGGAACTCCGCTTGCCTCTCGACATGTCCCCGGGCAGAGAGGCCGCTTGTCGAGCTGTATATGGAACCTGGGTTTTTTTTCCGAACGATGCACGGAAAAACTGCCCCTTCGTGTTGACTTCATTCACAGGGTGGAGTTCGCAGAGGTGTCCGGGCATCGGGTTCTTATCATGAAGGGACCGGGAAATCGGGGTCCTTCGGAATGTGGAACCACCCACGAGGCCACGACTGGAATGTCTTCGTGAGACCGGCCTCATCCTGAGGTGCGACCGGAAGGTCGGGAACCCCTTCCAGACAAAGCAGGGGAGTCGACCCTCCTGTCCAGATCAGGAGGGGAGAAAGGGCTCAGAGGAGGGGGTGCCGGAAAACCTCAGTGT
>NW_011396499.1:0-554 GCF_000754665.1 Bison bison bison | reverse complement strand
GTGCAGGTGACCTCAGGGGGCTTCTCATGGTGGCTCTGAGAAGTCAGGGAAACTGGAGGTGGGAGGGGCCTCTTGGGACTCCACTGGGTTTTGGTGCATTGGAAGAGGGCCTCATCTCCAGTTGAGGCAGGAACCTCAGGGTTCCTCTGACTTCAGACTCCGATCGCAAGGTCCCTGCAGACTTGAGACAAGAGAGTCAGGCCTCGTCTTGGGTTGAGGCAGGGAACTCCGCTTGCCTCTCGAGGTGTTCCCGGGGAGACAGGCTACTTGGTGAGCGGTATTTGGAACCTGGGGTTCTTTTCCCGACGATGCACGGGGGAGTCACTGCCCCTTCGTGTTGACTTCATTCACAGGGTGGAGTTCGAAGAGGTGTCCGGGCATCGGGTTCTTATCAAGAGGGGACCGGGAAATCGGGGTTCTTCGGAATGTGGAACCACCCACGAGGCCACGTCTGGAATGTCGTCGTGAGACCGGCCTCATCCTGAGGTGTGACCGGAAGGTCGGGAACCCCTTTAGACAAATCAGTGGAGTCGACCCTCCTGTCCAGATCAGGA
>NW_011396498.1:0-907 GCF_000754665.1 Bison bison bison | reverse complement strand
CCTAAGTTTCCCTGGTCACATAGCCTTCCAAGATGCTATTTTCCCTGCCTGAAATTCTTCCTGCATCTCAACCCTGGTTTACCTAGGTTCAACCTATGGATCTCAACGAAATGGTGCCTCTGGAGAGCCTTCCCTGACACCCAGGTTTTGTGGTGAGGGAAGAGGCCCCTCTATAGGTTCTCAAAGGATCTGCCTGTGATGTATCATTAGAGTCGTCTCAGTGAAAGCAGGAACTCTGTGTCTTCTTCTCTCCGCCTTCTATTCCCTGTAAACTTATTACATGCCTCCTAGCTCATCGTAGGTGCTCAGTATTTACTTAGTGTGTGAAAGACAGAAAAGCTCTTGGAAGCCTCAAGGGGTCACTTGGCTCGGCACTTTTGATCTCTTTGTATATTTGGCGATTCAATTCTTTCCTTTCCTGGGTTGATGGGTACACTATATTCGAGGCACAACCTAAGGCATGAAGACATATCCATACATAGAGGGTCTTGCTTTCAAGGAACTCGTACAGCAGATTTCTACAAGTTAGGGCTTTCCAAATGCTCTAGAAGAATGTGAACGTTCAGTAGGCTCCATTTCCATTTCAAAGAAAGATCGTTTGACTTCCATAGCAAAGGTGGAGACCTTCCAATGTTGAGTCCAATACTTATACCTTGACCATTTCAGGCAAGTCTTGTGGTTCCTTCTGGAGGTGTGTGGCTCTTGCAGAAATGTGAAGATCTTCCATCGTCCTCAGACTTTGGTGTCATTTGCAATCATCCAGAAAGCTTCCAGGTCTAGGTTCCAGACCACCAGCACACACAGTCAGTAGCCAACGGAGTGGATTCCAGGAATACGCATTGTTCACCGGCATTACCGTTGATATTGTTGCTGCACACTCAATGCAGTGGGCAGGGCCTCGATTGTC
>NW_011396497.1:0-617 GCF_000754665.1 Bison bison bison | reverse complement strand
AACAGTGCTGCGATGAACATTGGGGTACACGTGTCTCTTTCAATTCTGGTTTCCTCAGTGTGTATGCCCAGCAGTGGGATTGCTGGATCATAAGGCAGTTCTATTTCCAGTTTTTTAAGGAATCTCCACACTGTTCTCCATAGTGGCTGTACTAGTTTGCATTCCCACCAACAGTGTAAGAGGGTTCCCTTTTCTCCACACCCTCTCCAGCATTTATTGCTTGTAGACTTTTGGATCGCAGCCATTCTGACTGGCGTGAGATGGTACCTCATAGTGGTTAGGGTTAGGGTTATGGACACCTTATCTTTGACAAAGGAGGCAAGAATATACAATGAATTAAAAACAATCTCTTTAACAAGTGGTGCTGGGAAAACTGGTCAATCACTTATAAAAGAATGAAACTAGAGCACTTTCTAACACCATACTCAAAAATAAACTCAAAATGGATTAAAGATCTAAACGTAAGACCAGAAACTATAAAACTCCTGGAGGAGAACACAGGCAAAACACTCTCTGACATACATCACAGCAGGATCCTCTATGACCCACCTCCCAGAATATTGGAAATAAAAGCACAAATAAACAAATGGGACCTAATTAAACTTAAAAGCTTACTG
>NW_011396496.1:0-683 GCF_000754665.1 Bison bison bison | reverse complement strand
ACTTAGGACATTCAAGAAACGAAAAATGCCCTATGGGATGGAAGCCAAAGAGTGCAGAGGGCATTCCAGGCAAAAGACATCAGAGAAGAACGTGAGGAGCAAGCCTGAAGGGAAGTGGTCGTATCTTCAATATGCTGGGAAAATACGAGAGCCGTTGGAGCAGGGAGGTGACAGCATTGCATCTGCATTTCCAAAAGGTCATCTTGCTCCACGTCACTAATGATTGGAGAGGCTCAACTCCAAACTCCAAGGAGGGACCACTTCACATGAGTCCGACTGGACCTCACTGCGATGTCTGTCAATAACCGATGCTGGAGAAGATGTGGAGCAAAGGGAACTCTCCTCACGGTGAGTAGGGAATGGGCGTGGGTAGAGCCGGTATGGAAAAGAATATGGAGGTTCCCGAAGGAACTAAAAGTGGAAGTAGCCTATGGTCCAGCAGTCCGACTCCCAGGCATAGATCCACCCACGGTATAAGTGAACAAGATAGATGCCCCGTTTGGGCACATCTATCTGTGCGTGCGCGCGCACATGCGCATGCGCGATCGCCTCGAGGCAGGGGGTGGGGCGGGGGCCGGGGCTCTGGCTGGAGTCGGTGCAAGCCCCGGGATTGCCTGAGGCAAGCCAAAGGAGCCCCAGGTGGAGACGGGACTGCCGGTCGTCGGGTGTCCTGGAAGCCGAAT
>NW_011396495.1:0-576 GCF_000754665.1 Bison bison bison | reverse complement strand
GCTTCCTCTATCATAAGGCATAGGAAAGGGAAGTTTACTTTCTTAATATTGCAAATAAAAGTCTAAGAATAGACCATCATTGGCTTTAACTGGTCTGGCTTGAGTCAGGAGACCAGAGAAATATGATTTTCTAGCTTAAGCTAATCATTTTTCTAGCTTAAGCTTAATTGATTGTGGTCAATCAATCACGTATAAACTAAATGGCTAGGACATCTGAGGTTCCATTAAGAAAAAGAACAGAGGAATTAATGCTGGTGGGGCATCCAAAAATTATCTACTACAAAATACTTCAAAAACTCTCCAGCCTGTTACTGAATTTTTCATCACAAATGCAGACTTTTCCGTGTATCCCTGTTTAAGTTCGTGTTGTTGGTATTGGCCAAATGTTTCTAATTAAGGAGATAATTCTGAAGTTTGGTTTAGTCCTCCAAAGTATTAATTATTCTACTCAGCTTTGCATCCCTTGCAAATTTGATATACATAACTCCTATGTACTCATCTCATTAAGTCTTTAATAAAAATGTTGATTCAGAACCAAAAAAAGTGGAGCTTTGAGGCACATACCATTATATGTTT
>NW_011396494.1:4586-5163 GCF_000754665.1 Bison bison bison | reverse complement strand
GTAGGAAAGTAAACAAATAATAAATGTAGAAAATAATAATAGGTTAAAAATAGAAAAGAGAGAGAGAGAGAGAAAAGGAAACTCCACAGAATTTCAAAAGCTGTATATAGAGACAGAGATTCATAACAGCAATACAAATGTGACCGAAGAAAAATGAGGCTCAAAAGCTTCATTTGATTTCATAGTGCCAATGAAATTGGCAACTACACCGTGGGCGAGGGGAAGGAATTGAAACCAACCACACAAACCAAAATCCTAAAGAATCTACAGAGCAAGTCAAAACATGAGAATAATACAGGTTTTTCTTTAGTCATTGCTCTCAGAGTCCTTTCACCCGCTAAAATTGCAGTCCACCTCACCTCCCTAGGATGCCCTCCAAAACTGTGCTGAACTCTGAACCTGATTTGGGGGAGCTTATTCTAATCCGGTCCTACTCCTATACGTTTTTTGTCTCCAATGTTCACAACTATCGGAACTAGGACGTTTCCTTTTGTGGCAGTTATCAGTGTCTTTTTATATATGATTCAGTTCAGTTCAGTCGCTCAGTCGTGTCCGACTCTTTGCGACCCCATGAATC
>NW_011396494.1:0-617 GCF_000754665.1 Bison bison bison | reverse complement strand
CAAAGAAATAGAGGAAAACAACAGAATGGGAAAGACTAGAGATCTCTTCAAGAAAATTAGAGATACCAAGGGGACATTTCATGCAAAGATGAGCTCGATAAAGGACAGAAACGGCATGGACCTAACAGAAGCAGAAGATACTAAGAAGAGATGACAAGAATACACAGAAGAACTAAACAATCAAGATCTTCATGATCCAGATAATCACGATGATGTGATCACCGACCTAGAGCCAGACATCCTGGAATGTGAAATCAAGTGGGCCTTAGAAAGCAGCACTATGAACAAAGCTAGAGGAAGTGATGAAATTCCAGTTGAGCTATTTCAGATCCTGAAAGATGATGCTGTGAAAGTATTGCACTCAATATGCCAGCAAATTTGGAAAACTCAGCCTGTGTCCATAGGACTGGAACGGTCAGTTTTCATTCAAATCCCAAAGAAAGGCAATGCCAAAGAATACTCAAAGTACTGCACAGTTACACTCACGTCACATGCTAGTAAAGTAATGCTCAAAATTCTCCAGGCCAGGCTTCAGCAATACGTGAACTGTGAACTTCCTGATGTTCCAGCTGGTTTTAGAAAAGGCAGAGGAACCAGAGATCAAATTGCCAACATCT
>NW_011396493.1:0-692 GCF_000754665.1 Bison bison bison | reverse complement strand
AGTTTCTCACTGTTTCCGTTGGTTTCCCATCTTTATGCCAGAAAGCGATGGGACCAGATGCCATGAATCTCATTTTGAATGTTGAGTTTTAAGTCACCGGAATCACTCTCCTCTTTTACTTTCCTCAAGAGACTCCGTAGTTCTTTCCATCTTCTGCCACATGAATCGTGTCATCTGCATATCTGATGTTATTGATATTTCTCCCAGCAAAGTTGATTCCAAACCCTGTTGCATTCAGTCTGGCATTTTGTGTGATGAACTCTTCATGTAAGTTCAATAAAGAGGTTGACAGTACAGCCTTGAAATATTCCTTTCCCAACTCAGAACCTGTCTGTTGTTCCATTTCCTTTCTGACTGTTGCTTCTTGAGCTGCATACAGATTTATCAGGAGGCATATAACATACTCTAGCAGTCCCATGTTTAGAAGAATTTAAAATGTTTTGTTGTGATCTACACAAACAAGTCTTTGACATAGTCAAAAAGGAGTAGATGTTTTTCTGGTGTTCTCTGGCTCTTTTGATAACCCAATGGGTGTTGGTAATTTGATCTCAGGTTCTTCTGACCTTTCTAAATCGAGCTTGAACATCTGGAAGCTCATGGTTCACATTCTGTTGAAGCCTGGCTTTGGGAATTTTGAGCAGTACTTTGCGAATGTGTGAGATGAGTGAAGTTAAGTAGTAGTTTGCACATTC
>NW_011396492.1:0-1027 GCF_000754665.1 Bison bison bison | reverse complement strand
AGCGGCGGCCCCAGGGTCGCGGTTTCGTCACGAGGTACGACGGCGAGGTCAGTGAGCCTCTCGTGGGGCGCCAGGGAAGTCGGGTCTCCATGCGAGTGGCGAGGGGGAGCGCGTCATTGCTCTCGAGTCATGTAGGGGAACCTGGCCTCGAGACGTGTTGAAGAAGGTCTCTCGAGGTCTTTCTCGGGTTGTAGACAGGAAACCCTGGCTTCCCTCGACTTGTGCAGGTGACCTCAGAGGGCTTCTCATAGGTGGCTCTGAGAAGTCAGGGAAACTGGAGGTGGGAGGGGCCTCTCGGGAACTCCCCTGGGTTTGGTGCATTGGAAGAGGGCCTCATCTCCAGTTGAGGCAGGAACCTCAGGGTTCCTCTGATTTCGGACTCCGATCGCAGGGTCCCTGCAGACTGGGGACAGGAGAGTCAGGCCTCGTCTTGGGTTGAGGCATGGAACTCCGCTTGCCTCTCGAGGTCGTCCCCGGGGAGAGAGGCCACTTGTCGAGCTGTATTGGTAACCTGGGGGTTTTCCGGTCGATGCACGGGCGAGTCACTGCCCCTTCGTGTTGACTTCATTCACGAGGGTGGAGGTTCGGAGAGGTGCCCGGGCATCGGGGTTCTTAGTCAAGAGGGGACCCGGGAAATCGGGGTGCTTCGCAATGTGGAAGCACCCACGAGGCCACGTCTGGAATGTCGTCGTGAGACCGGCCTCATCCTGAGGTGCGACCGGAAGGTCGGGAACCCCTTCCAGACAAAGCAGGGGAGTCGACCCTCCTGTCGAGATCAGGAGGGTAGAAGGGGCTCAGAGGAAGTGGTGCCGGAAAACCTCGGTGTTCCTCTCCAGGGAGACCGGGATGCCGGGGAACTTTGTGGGGCGCATCAAGGGTGCCAAGTACCGTTTCGACCTCCAAGTCCTAGCGTGGGACTTCTCCTGAGACGCTGTAGCGGGAAAGGGCTTCATCTTGCGATGACGGGGGAACCACGTGGTTTTTCTCGAGTTGCGGCGGGATTCTCGAGTTACGACGGGGAATTCGG
>NW_011396491.1:0-1027 GCF_000754665.1 Bison bison bison | reverse complement strand
GAGGGGCCGTCTCGGGACGTCCACGGGGTTTGGTGCATTGGAAGTGGGCCTCATCTCTAGGTGAGCAGGAACATCAGGGTTCCCCTGATTTCAGACTCCGATCGCAGGGTCCCTGCAGACTGGGGACAGGAGAGTCAGGCCTCGTCTTGGGTTGAGGCATGGAACTCCGCTTGCCTCTCGAGGTGTCCCCGGGGAGAGAGGCCACTTGTCGAGCGGTATTTGGAACCTGGGGGTCTTTTCCGGACGATGCACGGGCGAGTCACTGCCCCTTCGTGATGACTTCATTCACAGGGTGGAGTTCGGAGAGGAGTCCAGGCATCGGGTTCTTATCAAAAGGGGACCGGGAAATCGGGGTGCTTCGCAACGTGGAAGCACACACGAGGCCACGTCTCGAATGTAGTCGTGAGACCGGCCTCATCCTGAGGTGCGACCGGAAGGTCGGGAACCCCTTCCAGACAAAGCAGGGGAGTCGACCCTCCTGTGGAGATCAGGAGGGTAGAAGGGGCTCAGAGGAAGTGGTGCCGGAAAACTTTGGTGTTCCTCTCCAGGGAGACTGGGATGCCCAGGAACTTTGTGGGGGCGCATGAAGGGTGCCAAGTACCGTTTCGACCTCCAATTCCTAACGTGGGACTTCTCCTGAGACGCTGTAGCGGGAAAGGGCTTCATCTTGCGATGACGGGGGAACCACGTGGTTTTTCTCGAGTTGCGGCGGGATTCTCGAGTTACGACGGGGAATTCAGGATGCCTCTTGTATTGGCCCAGGGAAGTCCAATCTTCCCTTCAAGTTGCGAAGGAAAGCTGGGGATTGCTCTCGAGTGACTGCAGGGCCAATAAACCTCATCAAGGCTTGTGTCCAGAAGCCAATGTTCCTCTCCAGGTGGGACAGGAATCTTGGGGTTGCATTCCAGACGCACCCGAGGAGACAGGCATTCATCTCGAGTGGAAGCAAAGAACCCCGCTCTGCTCTCGTGTCGGGACGGGTTTCTCTTGGAGCTCACTGGGTGGACTAAAGGGAGTCAAGCCTCCT
>NW_011396490.1:0-814 GCF_000754665.1 Bison bison bison | reverse complement strand
AGGAACATTGGCTTCTGGACACAAGCCCAGATGAGGTCTATTGGCCCTGCAGTCACTCGAGAGCAATCCCCAGCTTTCCTTCGCAACTCGAATGGAAGATTCGGACTTCCCTGGGCCAACACAAGAGGCATCCCGAATTCCCCGTCGTAACTCGAGAATCCCGCCGCAACTCGAGAAAAACCACGTGGTTCCCCCGTCATCGCAAGATGAAGCCCTTTCCCGCTACAGCGTCTCAGGAGAAGTCCCACGTGAGGAATTGGAGGTCGAAACGGTACTTGGCACCCTTGATGCGCCCCCACAAAGTTCCCCGGCATCCCGGTCTCCCTGGAGAGGAACACCGAGGTTTTCCGGCACCACTTCCTCTGAGCCCCTTCTACCCTCCTGATCTCCACAGGAGGGTCGACTCCCCTGCTTTGTCTTGAAGGGGTTCCCGACCGTCCGGTCGCACCTCAGGATGAGGCCGGTCTCACGACGACATTCCAGACGTGGTCTCGTGGGTGCGTCCACATTGCGAAGCACCCCGATTTCCCGGTCCCCTCTTGGTAAGAACCCGATGCCCGGACACCTCTCCGAACTCCACCCTGTGAATGAAGTCAACACGAAGGGGCAGTGACTCTCCCGTGCATCGTCCGGAAAAGACCCCCAGGTTCCAAATACCGCTCGACAAGTGGCCTCTCTCCCCGGGGACACCTCGAGAGGCAAGCGGAGTTCCATGTCTCAACCCAAGACGAGGCCTGACTCTCCTGTCCCCAGTCTGCAGGGACCCTGCGATCGGAGTCTGAAATCAGAGGAACCCTGAGGTTCCTGCCTCAAC
>NW_011396489.1:0-659 GCF_000754665.1 Bison bison bison | reverse complement strand
CAGTCCTGTCCTACTCTTTCCTACCCCATGGACTGCACACCAGGCTTTCCTGTCCATCAGCAACACCTGGGTCTTGTTCACATTCATGTCCATGGAGTTGGTGATGCCATTCAACCACGTCATCTGGCTTTGGCTTCTGGGAGTCTGGGAGTGTGCAGCAGGGCCTTTGCCTTGTGTACCAAACTACATGCACTTGGAGTGTGTCTCTTCTCTCTCCTGAACCCTGTGCTGTAGAATCGATTGGTGAGACTGAGTATGGTTAAGCCAGGACATGACTCATGCAGATATGCCATGGTATTTGCTATTGGACCACTGTTTATACACAGTTTAATGACAAACTCAATGTGGTTCTGACTATATATTCATTTCTGATTTACACCAACTCCATGGTTGCTTTGACATATGGTATTCTCAAGGCCAAAGTTGCAAGGTTTGATTCCCCACCAAGATCAATCAACTTTAGGAAGAGAAAACTTTGGGACTGCTTAAGACCTGTACCCATAAGTTGCCACCCTCTTACTAGTCTTACTAGCTTATAGCATGGAAACAGGCAAGAGCCTAGTAACACTTGCTCAAAAGTGAAATCAGTTCCAAGTGTGCACCTTTTAGAGGGTAGCACTCTACTTGCTATTTGCATACCTAGTGTGTATTCTGTTAAC
>NW_011396488.1:0-572 GCF_000754665.1 Bison bison bison | reverse complement strand
ACTGGATGGTCATAAGATATTGGGTATGTTTCAGCTCAAGGGTTTAGAGAAATAGTTGAAGCATGTCACACAACTGAAACATTGGATGCTTATAAATGAATGAAAGTACTTGATATGGAGTGAATGAGAAAGCACCTGAAGCATGTGACATCACTGAAGCATTGATTGATAATACTGACTATGTTTGAGGTGGGGATGGACACAGAGACTCCAGAAATCATTTCATAGTATTGAACACTAACACTAGATGGGGAAAAAACTACTGGGTTTGTTTGACACAGGAATGGATGAAGAAGCAGTTGACATTATGTCACAGCAGTGAAACCAGATGGTAATCAATGGTAAGTATATTGATGTCAGTGGGGCCAAGAACACATTTAATTTTATCAAAGCCTGAAACACTGGAGGATGATGAAGTACTGGCTGTGTATGCCTCAGTGTGGGCAAACAAAATTTAAAATCATGTAACACCACTAAAATGCTGGTATGATGATAAAATGCTGACTGTCTAGATCTAGGGTGGATGATGAAGCTCTTTAAGCATGTCACAGTACGTAAACACTAGACTTTGG
>NW_011396487.1:0-542 GCF_000754665.1 Bison bison bison | reverse complement strand
AATTAATCGAAGAAAACTTCTGAAGTTGAGATAGGCTTTATTTTAGACCCTGTTATCATTCCCCTTGATTCTAAAGAAGTCAGAATGAAGACCAGAAGGAGTGGCACTTGGCTGGAAGAAAAGAAACCTATGTTTTATTCTGACTCTGTCCACGAGCTGTGTGTACTTTGGGCAAATTCGTGTCCCCTCTCTTGGCTTCAACTTACGGATTTAAAAAACCTATAAATTAGCTACATCAGTAATTCTCCAGAGTACATGTTTGGAGAAAATACTGGATTAATATTCTGATATAATTTTATACTTGGAAAAACAAAAATAGCCATCATTTTAAAATAGCAAACTATATATTTTGATTGGTGGAGGACTATGGCAAATACAGTGACTATACATGGAGCCTGTTCTTAACCATCACTCCCTCTCAATTCCCAAGGAAATATGCCACCATTTAAGGAGCTCTAGGTATGTGGTGTGTGTTGAATATATGAGTCTCAGGTATGTTGTTGTTTATCACAATGTAGAAGAGAGTAATTAATTGAAGCACT
>NW_011396486.1:0-604 GCF_000754665.1 Bison bison bison | reverse complement strand
CCGGCGTCAGCAGGCTGGAGTCCCGTCGCGGGTCGTGCGGCTCAAGTACAGCATGCCCCGCGACGAGAGGTGCGGCCCGTTGGCCCGACCTGCAGGGCAGAGCGAAAGGGAGGCGAAGCGCAAGGCTCTTAGGGCGCCCCGAGCCAACCGCCACCGTCTCAGGCTGTATCAGCCTGAAGGCGCCCGATCTCGTCTGATCTCCGAAGCTAAGCAGGGTCGGGCCTGGTTAGGATCTTGGATGGGAGACCACCTGGGAATCCCGGGTGCTCGAGGCTTTTTGCCTACCAGAAGAGGTCCTTTAGCCCCCGCCGCGCGTCCCGATTCTTGGATCCCCCCGCAGCCCCAGCCCCTCCCGGGCCGCGGGGAGCGGGTGGCCGGGGCCCCGACTCCCGCTGCAGACCTGGGTTGCCTCAGCGCGGCCCGCGAGCCCCTCCGCATTCGCATTCGGCTTCCAGGACACCCGACGACCGGCAGTCCCGTCTCCACCTGGGGCTCCTTTGGCTTGCCTCAGGCAATCCCGGGGCTTGCACCGACTCCAGCCAGAGCCCCGGCCCCCGCCCCACCCCCTGCCTCGAGGCGATCGCGCATGCGCATGTGCGCGCGC
>NW_011396485.1:0-705 GCF_000754665.1 Bison bison bison | reverse complement strand
CCCTGACTTCTCAGAGCCACCATGAGAAGCCCCCGGAGGTACCTGCACAAGTCGAGGGAAGCCAGGGTTTCCTGCCTCCACCCGAGAAAGACCTCGAGAGACCTTCTTCCACACGTCTCGAGGCCAGATTCCCCTCCCATGACTCGAGAGCAATGACGCGCTCCCCCTCGCCCATCGCATGGAGACCCGACTTCCCTGGCGCCCCACGAGAGGCTCACTGACCTCGCCGTCGAACCTCGTGAGAAACCGCACCCTGGGGCCGCCGCTCGAGAACCACCCCGAGACACCCGCGTAATCGCGGAGATGAGGGCCTTCGTCTCCTGCATGGCCTAGAGGCCAATCCCGCGACCTCTCTCCAAACGCCTCAGGAGGCTTGACTCCCTTTAGTCCACCCAGTGAGCTCCAAGAGATACCCGTCGCGACTCGAGAGCAGAGCGGGGTTCTTTGCTTCCCCTCGAGATGAATGCCTGTCTCCCCGGGTGCGTCTGGAATGCAACCCCGAGATCCCGGTCGCCCCTGGAGAGGAACATTGGCTTCTGGACACAAGCCTAGATGAGGTCTATTGGCCCTGCAGTCACTCGAGAGCAATCCCCAGCTTTCCTCCGCAACTCGAATGGAAGATTGGACTTCCCTGGGCCAACACAAGAGGCATCCTGAATTCCCCGTCGTAACTCGAGAATCCCGCCGCAACTCGAGAAAAACCAC
>NW_011396484.1:0-758 GCF_000754665.1 Bison bison bison | reverse complement strand
CGAGAATCCCGCCGTAACTCGAGAAAAACCACGTGGCTCCCCCGTCATCGCAAGATGAAGGCCTTTCCCGCTACAGCGTCTCAGGAGAAGTCCCACGTTAGGAATTGGAGGTCGAAAGGGCACTTGGCACCCTTGATGCGACCCACAAAGTTCCCCGAAATCCCGGTCTCCCTCGAGAGGAACACTGAGGGTTTCCGGCACCCCCTCCTCTGAGCCCTTTCTCCCCTCCTGATCTGGACAGGAGGGTCGACTCCCCTGCTTTGTCTGGAAGGGGTTCCCGACCTTCCGGTCGCACCTCAGGATGAGGCCGTTCTCACGAAGACATTCCAGACGTGGCCTCGTGGGTGGGTTCCACGTTCCGTAGGACCCCGATGTCCCGGTCCCCTCTTGAGAAGAACCCGATGCCCGGACACCTCTCCGAACTCCACCCTGTGAATGAAGTCCACACGAAGGGGCAGTTTTTCCGTGCACCGTTCGGAAAAAAAACCCCAAGGTTCCAAATACAGCTCGACAAGCGGCCTCTCTCCCCGGGGACATCTCGAGAGGCAAGCGGAGTTCCATGCCTCAACCCAAGACGAGGCCTGACTCTCCTGTCCCCAGTCTGCAGGGACCCTGCGATCGGAGTCTGAAATCAGAGGTACCCTGCGGTTCCTGCCTCAACTGGAGATGAGGCCCTCTTCCAATGCACCAAACCCAGTGGGGTCCCGAGAGGCCCCTCCCCACCTCCATTTTCCCTGGCTTCTCAGAGCCACCATGAG
>NW_011396483.1:0-533 GCF_000754665.1 Bison bison bison | reverse complement strand
CTGGATTGGAAGAAACACAAGCTGGAATCAAGATTGCTGGGAGAAATATCAGTAACCCCAGATATGCAGATGACACACCCTTATGGCAGAAAGTGAAGAGGAACTCATAAGCCTCTTGATGAAAGTGAAAGTGGAGAGTGAAAAAAGTTGGCTTCAAGCTCAACATTCAGAAAACTAAGACCATGGCATCTGGTCCCACCACTTCATGGGAAATAGATGGGGGAACAGTGGAAACAGTGTCAGACTTTATTTTTCTGGGCTCCAAAATCACTGCAGATGGTGACTGCAGCCATGAAATTAAAAGACGCTTACTCCTTGGAAGGAAAGTTATGACCAACCTAGATATTATATTCAAAAGGAGAGACATTACTTTGCCAACAAAGGTCCGTCTAGTCAAGGCTATGGTTTTTCCTGTGGTCATGTATGGATGTGCGAGTTGGACTGTGAAGAAGGCTGAGCACCGAAGAATTGATGCTTTTGAACTGTGGTGTTGGAGAAGACTCTTGAGAGTCCCTTGGACTGCAGGGAGATGG
>NW_011396482.1:0-601 GCF_000754665.1 Bison bison bison | reverse complement strand
CTATACTAATCAAAATAGTATGGTACTGGCATTAAAAAGACATATGGACCAAAGAAGCAGAATAGAGAGCCCAGAAATAAATCTATTCAATTACAGTCAACTGATCTTTGACAAGGTTACTAAGAACACACAATGGAGAAAGAATAGTCTCTTCAATGAATGGTGCTCAGAAAACTGGGCAGCCATTGCAGAGGAACGAAACTGGACACTTAGGTCACACCATATAAAAACCCACTCAAAACGGATTCAATACTTGAACATAAGATCCAAAGCTATAAAACCACTAGAAGAAAACATAGAGGAAAAAGCTTCTTGACATTTGTCTGGGTAAATATTTTTTGGATATAATACCAAAAGCACAGGTAACAAAAGGGATTGTATCAAACTAAAACGTTACTGCACAGCAAAGGAAACAATCAACAGAGTGAAATGGCACCTATGGAATGGAAGAAAGTATTTGTATACCATTTATCTGATAAGTGGTTAATATCCAAAATATTTACAAAACTCATACTCAATAGCAAAAAAGCAAATAACCCAATAAAAATCGGGCAAAGGACCTGAAATGACATTTCTCAAGAGTAGACATACAAGTGGCCAA
>NW_011396481.1:0-794 GCF_000754665.1 Bison bison bison | reverse complement strand
GTTTTTCTATCGAAGACGGCACAACTCTTATCCAAACAGTGCAAGGGAACTTTTAATCTTGTCCACAGAGAACACCAAGTTCCTTCAAGGATTCATGACCACGGTTCATTTCACATAGTTCCGAGGGGAAGGGAAGGGAAGCCGCTCAGTCGTGTCCGACTCTTCGCGACCCCATGGACTGCAGCCCACCAGGCTCCTCTGCCCATGGGACTTCCCAGGCAAGAGTACTGGAGTGGGTTGCCATTGCCTTCTCCAAAGGATGGCGCATTTGTCTGAAATTTCCATAACCTTCCTAGTACTGGTGGAAACTTTTAGGTTTGCAGGTTGACGTAAACGGGAGGAAATTTTCCAGAAATGTCGGAGAGGACCGATCCCATAGAGAAGGGTTCCCATAGAGAAAGGTCCCACTGTGTCTCTCTACTGTTCAGCTTTGTTTCTATGTTCCAGTCCTGGCATTTATCGGTCAATGCATGTTTTCTTTTCATCACACGTGTTGGTTTTACTGAATGCTGGACAGCTAATTCCTTTCAGGGTATTTCAGTCCGTCAGCACTTGGACATAACCCTTGATCAGAGCATTTCACTATCAGTTAAATAGGAATTGAAATTTTCCACCCCTCCACACAACACTAATAATTGGTGAGTGTTAGATGAGGTCAGGCTGGAAACCAAACACAACATCAACAGTGGAAAACCCCAGACTAGTGCTTCTCAAGATGTGTGCACCACAGGAGAGAAAAGCTTCCTTCTCTGCAGCATGCCTTGGTCTGTCCTTTATCTGACAGTAAAATGCTA
>NW_011396480.1:0-621 GCF_000754665.1 Bison bison bison | reverse complement strand
AAGGGTTTTAAGCAGAGAGAGAGCAGAACCAAGTGTGTCCTCTGAAAAGAGAGTCCTGGCCATCTGAAGAATGGAGAATGGATTGACGTACGACAAACAAAAAAACAAAAGCAAAAAACTGGGAACTGAGGCTACTGAGGAGACTAAGTGATAGATAATGTTGGTCTGGACTTAGTAACAGAAAGATAGGAGAAGTAAAAGGATTTAAAGATGTCTTTTGGTGATGGAATTGATAGAATATCTTTAGCTAGTAAGTGGCAAAGCCCAGTCATTTGATTCCAAATCAAATACATTTTAACATACATTTATAGTTACATTCTTATTTAACCTAGCTACCTATTAGCCACTAGATACTGAGATAGCAAAAATAACTCCAAGTATAAGTCAACAGTGCCTTTCAAGAAATGGGAAACAACTCAATTTTATAATCTTTGAATTTGTTGTTGTTGTTGAAAACAGTAAACATCTGTGGAAAGAATAAAATAAATGCTATTGGGTCAGCGATGTCCTCTCTACATGACATGCAGAAAACATGACTTGCCTGGAATGTGGTATTTACTTCAAAGCAGCCCATTAGCATCTAGCATTTGCCAGATTATCTGTCTCTTCTGGGACAAATTT
>NW_011396479.1:0-671 GCF_000754665.1 Bison bison bison | reverse complement strand
CCTCATTAATTACTGAGTATATAAAATTTTTGACATGTGTTATTTGACATTTACATGTAAGTCACAGTTTACCTTTTCAACAATTGTTCTTTACTAGGCCTGAGCAACTGGGGAATGGTGGTGCCATTTCCCCCAAGTAGAGCATTCTAAGGAATAAACAGGTTGGATAAGCATGAGATTATGGAAAATATAAAATACACTGTTTTAGAATATTTAATGCAAAACAGGTCTTTGTTTCCTTGAGAATGTTTATAGTGGTGTGAAGCAAGATGACCTCGAGGCAGACGGGCAGGCCTGACCTAGTTAGCGGCAGAACCACAGAGGTGTGGAGAGAGGTGTGTGCGTGGTGGGGCGTCTATAGATGTAGACAATCTGTCGCCTTTCCTGTTTCCTTAATAAAAAATTTTCTTCAGTTGGTCTAAACTAGTTTTTTTTTTTAGTCTAGCCTATCTGTTCTTGTGCGTTCTCAGTCTCTCAGTTGTGTCCAATTCTTCGTGACCCCGTGGATTATTGTCCGCCAGGCTTCTCTGTCCTTGGGATTTCCCAGTCAAGATCACTGGAGTGGCTTGCTATTTCCTACCCCAGGAGATCATCTCCACCCAGGGACTGACACTGAGTCTCCTGTCTCCTGCACTGGTGGGACGATTGTTCACCACGTGTCATCCATCTAT
>NW_011396478.1:0-571 GCF_000754665.1 Bison bison bison | reverse complement strand
GAGCTGATTGATGGGTCTAGTTGTTTTATTATTAGCCAGTGTAAGTTAAGTAAGTCAATCAATAAACTTTATAGGTCTCCCCAGATGGCTCTAGGGGTGAAACCCAGCTGCTCTCCCCTCAATAGATTCAGACCCTTGCCTAAATAAAAAGCAATACTCACCTAGAGAAGCAGTTTGATTTCCTTTCAAGAGAATCTCTTAGTGCCCTTGAGCCTGTCCTGACTTAAATCAATAACCTTAACAGCTTCCAAGAAGAAATCAGTTGCCTTTGGAGCATCTCTGTGCACCACCCACTCTCCCCAGCACATGACAATGTAAGTTTCCAGGACTGAACCAGGCAGAGTGGTGAGCACTAAGACCTCTGCCTGTCCCGATCTTGGGCACCGGCCCCTCCTCCCAGCCCTGCAGGCCAGACCTCTCCCCTCCGTACACCATTCTCTTCTCCTGTCCCACTGTCCCAGACCTCTCCCCATCCAAGACCCACCCCCCATAAACCCACCCTGCTCTGCATCCCTGGGCTCCAGGAGCCTGCATGAACAGGCTGATTCCCAAGGAGCTGGTCCTCCTTGTC
>NW_011396477.1:0-513 GCF_000754665.1 Bison bison bison | reverse complement strand
CCAACGTAGCATAGCCAAGGAAGGTAGACAGAACATTTTTTCCTGAAATGTAGTTAGAGAAAGTATGGAAGAAATCATTTGCTGTTCCAGCGGCAGTAAAATCTAATCGGGAGTGTTCCAGGGTTGCTATTTGATTGTGAAGTTTGCCTAAGTCCAAGCTAATGTCAGAGCTGTTCCAAATACCTGAAATGTGGTTTTTAATCTTTTCCCATTCAAAATCTGTCTCATTTACTTTCAGGGGTGTTACACATATCCACCGGTAGTCAGCATGACAGGACAATGCCATTTTCACCTTTAAAGCCTGCAATTCAGTCTCAATATGTATTACTGCTTCCTCTAGGGCGTCTACCCTCATCTCTAATTTTCTGTCTATAGCTTCCTGTGTTGCCAATGCTAAAGAAACATTTTTGGACATAGAATCAACATATTGAGCAGTATGTACTTGTTGAGTCAATGATACTGCTGCCACAGTAACAGAAGTAATTGCACTTATCAAAGCTGCTATTCCCAAGA
>NW_011396476.1:0-621 GCF_000754665.1 Bison bison bison | reverse complement strand
GTTCTTTTTTTCATGCTAAGTCTTTAAAATCCAGTGTGAGTTTCATGCTTGCAGCGCATCTGATTGTAGAGCCAGCCGAATTTCAGGTACTTCATGGCTGCAGGTGACTACATACCAGGGCCCAGTTCCACGAGAGATGTGTCTTTAACGTCTCCCACTGGGATTATGAACTTGGCTGTTACTCCTTTTCTATTTCTGTTGGTTTTTATGTATTGATATTTTGAAGTTATGTCATTAGGTACATTCAAGTTTAGAATCCTCATCTTCTTGCTAGATTGAACTTGTATCAGTATGAGATGCTCCTTTTTATTGCTAGAAATGCTCTTTTTTAGAGACTATCTGACAGTGATATTGCCACATCGGTTTTCTGTCCTTGTTGGCCTGGGTATCTTTTAGGTTCACCTGTCTAAAAGATATTCCATCTTAACATGTAGCTCTGTGAATAGTGTACAGTTTTCATTGGAATCAGTTTGACACTTTATCTTTTAATGAGAGTGTTTGCTCTGTTTATAATGTTGATATTCAGTGTGTAGACACCATGTTGCTGTGTGTTTTCTGTTTGTCCCACCTAGTCTGTGTTCTTTGCTCTTGCCTTCTTTTAGAAGTTTGAAGTGTTTCTCT
>NW_011396475.1:0-600 GCF_000754665.1 Bison bison bison | reverse complement strand
AGACATCCCATAACTCATTACTGGACATTTCATTGCACTCCAGAGAGAAGAAATACAGCTCCACCCACCAGAACACCAACACAAGCTTCCCTAACCAAGAAACCTTGACAAGCCTCCTGTACAAACCCACACAGAGCGAGGAAAAGCCACAATAAAGAGAACTCCACAAACTGCCAGAATACAAAAAGGACACCCCAAACTCAGCCATTTAAACAAGATGAAGAGACAGAGGAATACCCAGCAGATAAAGGAACAGGATAAATGCACACCAAACCAAACAAAAGAGGAAGAGATAGGGAATCTACCTGATAAAGAATTCCGAATAATGAGAGTGAAATTGATCCAAAATCTTGAAATCAAAATGGAATCACAGATAAATAGCTTGGAGACAAAGATTGAGAAGATGCAAGAAAGGTTTAATAAGGACCTAAAAGAAATAAAAGAGAGTCAATATATAATGAATAATGCAATAAATGAAATTAAAAACACTCTGGAGGCAACAAATAGTAGAATAACAGAGGCAGAAGATAGGATTAGTGAATTAGAAGATAGAATGGTAGAAATAAATGAATCAGAGAGGATAAAAGAAAAACGAATAAA
>NW_011396474.1:0-785 GCF_000754665.1 Bison bison bison | reverse complement strand
GAAAAGGCCTTGCTTTCTTGACTAGGGATGAGGAAGCCTGGTTAGTAACTCTGACATACAATGTGCATTCGTGCTAAATTGCTTCAGTCATGTCCAACTCTTTGCAACCCTAAGGACTGTAGCCCTCTGTCCGTGGGATTCTCCAGGCAAGAATACTGGAGTGGGTTGCCATGTCCTCCCTCCAACAGGGGATCTTCCCAACCCAGGGATCGTACCCACATCTGGCATCTTCTGCATTGGTAGGTCCCACTAGTGCCACCTGGGATGCCCCTGCCACAGAACACTGGATTGTAAATGAATAACTCCTTATTGCCAAATTCAGACTTAAATTGAAGAAAGTAGGGAAAACCACTAGACCATTCAGGTATGACCTAAATCAAATCCCTTATGATTATACAGTAGAAGTAAGAAATAGATTTAAGGGCCTAGATCTGATAGATAGAGTGCCTGATGAACTATGGAATGAGGTTCGTGACAGTGTATAGGAGACAGGGATCAAGACCATCCCCATAGAAAAGAAATGCAAAAAAGCAAAATGGCTGTCTGGGGAGGCCTTACAAATAGCTGTGAAAAGAAGAGAAGCGAAAAGCAAAGGAAAAAAGGAAAGATATAAACATCTGAATGCAGAGTTCCAAAGAATAGCAAGAAGAGATAAGAAAGCCTTCTTCAGTGATCAATGCAAAGAAATAGAGGAAAACAACAGAATGGGAAAGACTAGGAATCTCTTCAAGAAAATCGGAGATACCAAAGGAACATTTCATGCAAAGATGAGCTCGATAAAGGAC
>NW_011396473.1:0-704 GCF_000754665.1 Bison bison bison | reverse complement strand
GAGCCCAAAGGCGAGGCCTTTCTGCGACCGCCAGGTTGTGCCAACAGAGGGCGGACTACGTGGTTCCCTGCTCCACGCAGTCCCAGTTCCCTGACCTGTGGTCCGCACCCCTCCGCCGCGCCCACTGGATGCCGATCCTTGGGGACCCAGGAGCGCACGCAGTGGGCGTTCCCAGCCGCCACGGCGACCCCCGAGAGGACAACGGGGAAGCCCTCCCCCACCCCCGCCAGGAGCCGACCCCCGCCCCGCGCCGCCCCGCCCCTGCCATGCTCCCGGTGCCTTCCCAGCCGCAGTGGGGATCCCCGGAGCACAACTGGGACCGCCCCCCATCCCCGCCGCGACCCGGTTCCCGACCCGCGCCGCCCGGCTTCGCCCGCCCCGGGCGCGCTCCCGGTGCGCTGCCCACCTTCACCGCGGGCTCCCGGTCGAGCCCCGCCCCCACGCCCGGTTCCAGGAGAGCCTCTGGGACCTCGCTCCCGCCGCCCGGTGAAACGGGAGGACAATCCATCCAGCCCACAGAGGCAATCCAAGCTGTCTAGAATTCAGGGATCAAACGAGGGCTACGGAAAGGAAAGATGACCTGACCTAGGAGGGCCATGATATTCTCTAGAACCGGACAAAGTTGGTTTGCAAGGAAACTTGATTCCTTGGAACCCGGAAAGCTGGTTCTTTTCATATGCAATTCCAAACCAGGAGCTCCTTCC
>NW_011396472.1:0-655 GCF_000754665.1 Bison bison bison | reverse complement strand
ACCTCTCATCGCGGGGCATGCTGACTTGAGCCGCACGACCCGCGACCGGACTCCAGCCTGCTGACGCCGGCCCGCGCCCCCGAACACCGCCAACACCAGACCAGCAAGCGCCTGGCCGGGCCCGGGGGCCCGAGGGGCTTCCAGGACCCCCCATTGACCGGGAGGGCGTGCGTGCGTGCGTGCGCGCGGGGCCTGGGGGCTGGGCTGAGGGGTGCGGAGGTCTCGGCGCCCTCCCACCCGCGGCCACTCCAGACCCAGTCGCGCTCGCTGAGCGGGGCCTCCCCCCGATCCCATTCGCTGCTCAGGCCCGCGCGGCCGCGGAGGTGTCGGTCTTCGGCGCCCGCCGCCTCCCAACCCCCGCGGCCCAGGGGCCTCTGAACCTCCTGCGGGCCTAGACGCAGCGAAACTTGAGCGCCCAACTTGCCCGGCACCTGTCCGGTGCCCAAACCCACCAGAAGCCAGGGAGGCGCGGTCGACCGGAACGCCTCAGCCCCTCCCTTCGCACTACCGAGGCCCCCCCTTTGCCCCCACGCCAAGCCCTCGACCTTCCTGAGAGAGCAGACGAGCCACAGGCAGGCACACAGACAGACACACAGACACTCGCACACACCCACGCCAAGGGAGACAGCTGGCCTGCGCAAGCTCCTCAGCCAGA
>NW_011396471.1:0-601 GCF_000754665.1 Bison bison bison | reverse complement strand
GGAATTTCAGTTTTGCACGACTATAGATTTCTGAAGATTGGTTGCATGACAACGTGAGTATAATTAACACTACTGAACTGCACACGTGAAAATGCTTTGACGGTATTAATACACTTATCTTACGTGTCTTTTACCACATTTTTTATGGTATTAATACACTTATCTTACATGTCTTTTTACCACATTTTTTTTAAAAAAAATATCAAAAAGATAGTTCAAGGGAAACAATATAAAAAATGTCAAGAATCTTGCATTCAGATTGCTTGCTAAAAGAATCTTTAAAATTTCATTACATGTCGAAGAGTCAAGACTGACTTTTTTACCATGTGTGAAATTTGTGCATAAAAGACCAGACAAAACTCAAATCAATATACCAATCATTTTTTTAAACTTTGTGATGACAAAAAGATTAGAAAATAAATGTACATTTACACAATTTTTTAGAAAGTAAGACAGAGTGCAGATTCCTAGAGACTAGTGCTCAGATTCACTGGGTATACAAAACAGTGACAATAAGAAATTAATTCTTTGCTCATTCTAGGAATTAGTGGACAGATGGAATTAGAATAGACATTTTTTAAATATAAGATGCAAATAACTG
>NW_011396470.1:0-512 GCF_000754665.1 Bison bison bison | reverse complement strand
GACGAAAAATATACTCATGTCAGTTCAGGTCAGATTTTGCTGTCAATTATTTCAAAATTTTAGTTTTCTAAAGATTTTTTTTTTTTAGTAACTTCAGATGAGATATGATGTACTGTATCATTTCATATTGTTGTAAGGATTAAATGAGGTGATCTATGTAAGCTAAGTTAAACACAGGGCCTGGCACATAGTAAGTTCTCTGTAAGTGTGCATTTGTCATTATTATTGAAACTAATACTATTTAGTATTACTAAATTACCCACAAAATATTTACATCTAGAGCAGCATCTTCATAGATCCTTTACAGTATTTCTCCCAGAGAGTCCCACAGATAACTTCCTATGAAGTTCCTGAAATTCCTTTTTCTATCATATTTCATGCCTGGGCATGAAACTTATCTATCCCCTTTTCTCCTCCACCTTACTTGGTGAACAGCCCCTGTTTGACCCCTCAGTCTTATCACTGTCTCATCAGTCCCAGTGAAGGAAAGAACACATCTTCCAAGGAAAAGG
>NW_011396469.1:0-656 GCF_000754665.1 Bison bison bison | reverse complement strand
TATAGGAATGCAGGGATTTCTGTGTGTTGATTTTATATCCTGCAACTTTACTGTAATCATTGATTAGTTCTAGTAATTTTCTGGTGGAGTCTTTAGAGTTTTCTATGTAGAGGATCATGTCATCTGCAAATAGTGAGAGTTTTACCTCTTCTTTTCAATTTGGATTCCTTTTATTTCTTTTTCTCCTCTGATTGCTGTGGCCAAAACTTCCAAAACTCTGTTGATTATTAATGGTGAAAGTGGGCCCCCTTGTCTTGTCCCTGACTTTAGAGGAAATGCTTTCACTTTTTCACCATTGAGGATACTGTTTGCTGAAGGGTTTGTCTTATATAGCTTTTATTATGTTGAGGTATGTTCCTTCTATTCCTGCTTTCTGGAGAGTTTTTATCATAAATGGATGTTGAATTTTGTCAAAGGCTTTCTCTGCATCTTTTGAGATAATCATATGGTTTTTATTTTTCAATTTGTTAATGTGGTGTATTACATTGTTTGATTTGAGGATATTGAAGAATCCTTGCATCCCTGGGATAAAGCCCAATTGATCATGATGTATGATCTTTTTAATGTGTTGTTGGATTCTGATTGCTTGGAATTTGTCTTTTCAAGAATTACGAGAGACTGAGCATATGACCTGGCAGCTCCACTCCTAAGAGTAT
>NW_011396468.1:0-700 GCF_000754665.1 Bison bison bison | reverse complement strand
CAAAAATGCTGACCTTTTTCAAAAGGCCCATGCATAATTTATAACCCACCTCCTAAATTGGTTCCCTCAACCTTTTTTGCTTTAAACATTCAATGGTTTATGCCACATTCAAGTTCCAGTTCAAATATATAATCAAATTCTAAAAACATTTTCACCTTAATAGGCTCTTTGGTTGAAATGAGGTGATGATGCGGCTCATCTACCTTCAATAGCAAAAGTGGACATTGGCAGATTTAGTTTTGCATTTGAATTCCCTTTGAATAAAAAGCTTCACCGAAGAGCCTCTATTTTTAGCTGTATTTAATTAAAATTTTAAGAATAGGCCTTCCTTCTACACTGAAATCCAACCAAATTTTGTGGATAAAAAGTGAAGAAGAAAGTTAACTAGTATGTATTAAGTAACATTTTAAAAAATCAGTTTTATACAAGTAAAATTGTTCTCATGAAAAGGCAATACTTGCCTCGTAAAGGTGTTTCAGGGATTAATATGTGACACAGGTATGGCAAGTTCAAAAGCCTGCAGGGAACCAAGAAGACCAAGTATTCCATGACATCCCTTGTGTGTGGAATCTAAAAAGAAATGATGCAAATGAACTTATTTACAAACAGAGACTCACAGACTCAGAGAACTAACTTATTGTTGCCTATAGGAACGGATAGTTAAGGAGTTTGGGATGGATATGTACACACTGCTGTAATT
>NW_011396467.1:0-717 GCF_000754665.1 Bison bison bison | reverse complement strand
TTAGAGTGTGAAGAGAGGAGTGTGAAGGGCGGGGAGAGAGAGGGGTGGGTCTTCTCCCTCCCTCCCTCCCTGCCAGAGCCTGGTCTCCACCATGGGTGCCTTCCTCTGTCATATAGCACCCATGCCGGGTGGCCCCTCTCCTATGACCACAGCTCTGGATGGGTTCTAGGAATAGCAGACCCTTTCTCTTTTGTTTCTCCAGGCCCAAGGATGATGGAAGCTTCTGCTGTTAATAGTTCCCAGTGGCTTCTCCATTCATCTTGATTCTTTTACCTTGCCCACAGTGTGAGTTAAGGGTTAAGTTGTAACCCCTGCCCCCAATTCCTATGTTGAAGTTCTAACCCCCAAGACCTATGTTGAAGTTCTAACCCCCTAAGTGACTGTCTTAGGAGAGTGTCTCCAAAAGGTAATTAAAGTTAAACAAAGTCATACAGGTGGACCCTAATCCAATCTGACTTGTGTCCATATAATGAGGCCCAGGTGGCACTAGTGGTAAAGAACCCGCTTGCCAATGCAGGAGATATAAGAGATGTGGGTTCGATCCCTGGGTCTGGAAGATCACCTTTGGAGGAGGGCATAGGAACCCACTCAAGTATTCTTGCCTGGAGAATCCCATGGACAGAGGAGCCTGGCGGGCTACAGTCCATGGGGTGCCAAAGAGTCGGACATGACTGAGCAACTTAGCATATACACAGTAAGAGAAGATTAGGACATCGA
>NW_011396466.1:0-771 GCF_000754665.1 Bison bison bison | reverse complement strand
AGAACTTCCTGCCTTCAGGCGTGTGAGAGGCGTAGGTTTCTCTCCAATCCACGGCCACGCATCATCTTCCGCCCTGTTCAAAAACACAGACAAAAACGTAGTTTGTTTATCTCGGCTGTTTTCTGGCCGAGGCCAAAGACCTCTTCAAGCGTGTCCAAAGGGTCTGACAGGATGGGAGGGTGCAGGTCAATCCATGTGTCAAGAGATCCACGAGAACCTGTCACAACTGTGACTCGGGCCGTTTTTCTAGAAACAGGCCCACTCTGGATGTATTCCCTCGGACAGGAGTCACCCCACGAAGTTTCCTTGAAGGGAGTCGAGTTGCCGGAGTCGGGGTCGTGGCCCGCCGCCGCCGCCGCCGCCGCCGCCGCCGCCGCCGCCGCCGCCAAAGGGCCCCCCTCAGCCCGGCAGGCCGGCAGGCCGGCAGGCCAGCAGGCCCTGCAGGCAGGGGCTATTGTCTGTGGGCCCCACCCCCACCTTCCCCCACCCTCCCCCTGCAGGGCCTCGCCGGATAGCTTCATTCAAATGCAGAAAGCTTTCCAGTCAAGTCAGAGCCTCTGACTTCGCCTCGAGCTTCTCTCTATTGAATGGTGATCCGCCCCACCCAGCCATTCCATGTCTCCACCTTGAGACGGCCCCTTCGGCACCGCGCGGAGGAAGGGGGCTGGGGGGTGGGGAGGGAGGCCGAGGGACAGATTCGCCTCGTGTCAGGCCAAAGGAGTCTCCTCCTTTTGGTAACCCAGGAAACCCCGCTCACGCGTGTGAGGATCA
>NW_011396465.1:0-626 GCF_000754665.1 Bison bison bison | reverse complement strand
GGGATAGAGACATCATCTGAAATTCACAACAAGGAAAGAATCTAAGAGGAGCAGCTTCAGAGAAGAGCATGAGGGGAAAACCACAAGAAGAAAAATTCTTTGACTCTCCTCAAACATTTGCATTGCTCCAAATTTTGTTCTGGGTGTGCCTCAACCAAAGATAGACTGAGAGAATAAATCATTAGGCATCTATTCCCACCTCATAGCTATTTAAGAAATTGCTCTGGAATATCCAGGAGCTTACATATGAAAACAATAGTGGTTATATTGTGTATTTACTGGATACCAGACACTCTAGTGGGTTTCCCAGATGGTGCCAGCTGTAAAGAACCCGCCTGCCAGTGGAGGAGATAAAAGAGACATGGGTTCAATCCCTGGGTCAGAAGATCCCCTGGAAGAGGGCATGGCCACCCACTCCAGTATTCTTGCCTTGAGAATCCCATGGACAGAGGAGCCCGGTGGGCTACAGTCCATGGGGTTGCAAAGAGTCAGATACAATTGAAGTGATTTAAACACACAGAGAGTTTTGCAGGTGATCTGTGTGTACTAACTGATAGAGTATTAACTCACTTAATGCTTACAACAATACTCATGAGATTGGTGTTATTGTGATCTCTTTTTTTAAG
>NW_011396464.1:0-733 GCF_000754665.1 Bison bison bison | reverse complement strand
GGTTCCCCCGTCATCGCAAGATGTAGCCCTGTGCCACTACAGCGTCTCAGGAGAAGTCCCAATTTAGGAATTGGAGTTCGAAACGGTACTTGTCACCCTTGATGCGACCCACAAAGTGCCCCGACATCCCGGTCTCCCTCGAGAGGAACACCGAAGATTTCCGGCACCACTTCCTCTGAGCCCCTTCTACCCTCCTGATCTCGACAGGAGGGTCGACTCCCCTGCTTTGTCTGGAAGGGGTTCCCGACCTTCCGGTCACACCTCAGGATGAGGTCGTTCTCACGACGACATTCCAGACGTGGCCTCGTGGGTGGTTCCACATTCCGAAGGACCCCGATTTCCCGGTCCCCTCTTGATAAGAACCCGATGCCCGGACACCTCTTCGAACTCCACCCTGTGAATGAAGTCAACACGAAGGTGTAGTGACTCGCCGGTGCATCGTCGGCAAAAAAACCCCCCGGTTCCAAACACCGCTCGACAAGTGGCCTGTCTCCCCGGGAACACCTCGAGAGGCAAGCGGATTTCCATGCCTTAACACAGGACGAGGCCTGACTCTCCTTTCCCAAGTCTGCAGGGACCCTGGGATCGGAGTCCGAAATCAGAGGAACCCTGAGGTTCCTGCCTCAACTGGAGATGAGGCCCTCTTCCAATGCACCTAACCCAGTGGAGTGCCGAGAGGCCCCTCCCACCTCCAGTTTCCCTGACTTCTCAGAGCCACCATGAGAAGCCCCCT
>NW_011396463.1:0-507 GCF_000754665.1 Bison bison bison | reverse complement strand
TCGGGAACCCCTTCCAGACCAAGCAGGGGAGTCGACCCTCCTGTGGAGATCAGGAGGGTAGAAGGGGCTCAGAGGAAGTGGTGCCGGAAAACCTCGGTGTTCCTCTCCAGGGAGACCGTGATGCCGGGGAACTTTGTGGGGGCGCATCAAGGGTGCCAAGTACCGTTTCGACCTCCAATTCCTAACGTGGGACTTCTCCTGATACGCTGTAGCGGAAAGGGCTTCATCTTGCGATGACGGGGGAACCACGTGGTTTTTCTCGAGTTGCGGCGGGATTCTCGAGTTACGACGGGGAATTCGGGATGCCTCTTGTGTTGGCCCAGGGAAGTCCAATCTTCCATTCGAGTTGCGAAGGAAAGCTGGGGATTGCTCTCGAGTGACTGCAGGGCCAATAGACCTCATCTAGGCTTGTGTCCAGAAGCCAATGTTCCTCTCCAGGGGCGACAGGAATCTCGGGGTTGCATTCCAGACGCACCCGGGGAGACAGACATTCATCTCGAGTGGAAG
>NW_011396462.1:0-619 GCF_000754665.1 Bison bison bison | reverse complement strand
CTATACCCAAGTACCCCAGGTTCATATTTTCCAGTGCTTCATTTGGTTCTACTCAAAACAGCTCCTAAAAATAGCCACTGATGCTGCAGCTAGTGCTGCTGCCCCCGGTTAGACTCCGTTGGCCTAGTGACAGGGTCACTGCTTACAGTGCGGCGAGCGGTCAGTGCCGCTGCGGCAAGCACGGTGTGCTGCCGCCTCAGTAGAGGCCTTCATTCATCCTTGGTGGGTCTGTTTGAAAATAAAGCCGTCACTTATAGTTCTTTATCTTCTGAGTGAGAATTTGCCCGAATGCCACTTAAACGATTTTCAAAGTTATTTTATAGACAGTAAGGAAACTTTGCAGGGTTCTCTTTGAATAGTCATACATACTTTTGAAATTATTATTTTTTTGTGGACTTCTCTTTCTTTGGGTGCAAAGAAGTGACTGGAGGATGTGATTGGAACTGGATTTTAACTCTCCAGGTTATCTGTTACTTATAATAAGTGGCTTCTTTGTTCTCATGTTTATTGATCTGTGATTTGATCTTAGTTTTTCTTTTTTTTATGTCCCTCTTCTCTTCTACTTACTTCAGTTGTACCTTCAGGGATACTGTTCAGAACAGTAGATGTTTAATTATTT
>NW_011396461.1:0-614 GCF_000754665.1 Bison bison bison | reverse complement strand
AACTTCGTGGGGCGCATCAAGGGCGCCAAGTACCGTTTCGACCTCCAATTCCTAACGTGGCACTTCTCCTGAGACGCTGTAGCGGGAAAGGGCTTCATCTTCCGATGACGAGGGAACCACGTGGTTTTTCTCGAGTTGCTGCGGGATTCTCGAGTTACGAAGGGGCATTCAGGATGCCTCTTGTGCTGGCCCAGGGAAGTGCAATCTTCCATTCGAGTTGCGGAGGAAAGCTGGGGATTGCACTCGAGTGACTGCAGGGCCAATGGACCTCATCTAGGCTTGTGTCCAGAAGCCAATGCTCCTCTCCATGGGCGACCGGAATCTCGGGGTTGCATTCCAGACGCACCCGGGGAGACAGGCATTCATCTCGAGTGGAAGCAAAGAACCCCGCTCTGCTCTCGAGTCGCGACGGGTATCTCGTGGAGCTCACTGGGTGGACTAAAGGGAGTCAAGCCTCCTGAGGCGTATGGAGAGAGGTCGCGAGATTGGCCTCTAGGCCATGCAGGAGACGAAGGCCCTCATCTCCGCGATGACGGGGGAGTCGTCGGGGTGGTTCTCGAGCGGCCGGCCCCAGGGTGCGGTTTCTCACGAGGTACGATGGCGAGGTCAGTGAG
>NW_011396460.1:0-645 GCF_000754665.1 Bison bison bison | reverse complement strand
AGGTCCTGGCCCCCAAGGTCAGATCAGGTGCGACACTGAAGTGTGGTATGTGAAGGCTGGGGTGGGGGGTGGGCAGCGAAGCCACAGGGTGGAGAAGAGAGCCTCCTGTGACCCTGTGGCCAAGAGGATCAGGCAGGCTGACTGTGGTGGTCACAGCCCATGCCACTGGCTATTAAGGCCCCTCCAGCACAGCCCTCACTCCCTCCATCCTGGCCCCAGACAGGCCTGGGCGCAGGCTGGCCCTGTGGTGTGCTGGGACTCGGTATTGACCTGCTGAAACCGTTCCCTGTTTCCCAGGGAGACTTCCGGATCCCCTGCCTGGGTGGGCACTTCCTTGAGTCCCTTCCCTACCTACGAAACTAAGGTCCCCCCCAGAAGATGCTCCCCTGAAACAAGTCCTGTGGCCAGCTTGCTGCCTGACACACCTTCACCCCTGACTCACCCCTCACTCACCCTGCGGGCACTCCCAGCCTGACCTCTCACCCCACTCCCCGGACCCAGAGCAAGGAGTTTTCTCCCAGCCCCCAAAGGCTGCAGGTGGGAAGGGATGAGCACAGCAGAAGCCCATTTGGGGCCTGCTGTGCTTTTGAGTGGCAGCCACATGGATGAGGTGGGTATTGGCGGGGAGGGGCAGGAACAGGGGCT
>NW_011396459.1:0-733 GCF_000754665.1 Bison bison bison | reverse complement strand
AGAAAGACCTCGAGAGACCTTCTTCAACACGTCTCGAGGCCAGATTCCCCTAGCATGGCTCGGGAGCAATGACGCGCTCCCCCTCGCCACTCGCATGGAGACCCGACTTCCCTGGCGCCCCACGAGAGGCTCACTGACCTCGCCGTCGTACCTCGTGAGAAACCGCACACTGGGGCCGCCGCTCGAGAACAACCCCGAGATTCCCCCGTCATCGAGAGATGAGGGCCTTCGTCTCCTGCATGGCCTAGAGACCAATCTCGCGACCTCTCTCCAAACGCCTCAGGAGGCTTGACTCCCTTGAGTCCACCCAGTGAGCTCCAAGAGATACCCGTCGCGATTCGAGAGCAGAGGGGGGTTCCTTGCTTCCACTCGAGATGAATGCCTGTCTCCCCGGGTGCGTCTGGAATGCAACCCCGAGATCCCTGTCGCCCCTGGAGAGGAACATTGGCTTCTGGACACAAGCCTAGATGAGGTCTATTGGCCCTGCAGTCACTCGAGAGCAATCCCCAGCTTTCCTTCGCAACTCGAATGGAAGATTGGACTTGCCTGGGCCAACACAAGAGGCATCCTGAATTCCCCGTCGTAAATCGAGAATCCCGCCGTAACTCGAGAAAAACCACGTGGCTCCCCCGTCAACGCAAGATGAAGCCCTTTCCGCTACAGCGTCTCAGGAGAAGTCCCACGTTAGGAATTGGAGGTCGAAAGGGCACTTGGCACCCTTGATGCGACCCAC
>NW_011396458.1:0-527 GCF_000754665.1 Bison bison bison | reverse complement strand
TGGAGATGAGGCCCTCTTCCAATGCACCAAACCCCGTGGAGTCCCGAGAGACCGCCCCCCACCTCCAGTTTCCCTGACTTCTCAGAGCCACCATGAGAAGCCCCCTGAGGTCACCTGCACAAGTCGAGGGAAGCCAGGGTTTCCTGCCTCAACCCGAGAAAGACCTCGAGAGACCTTCTTCAACACGTCTCGAGGCCAGGTTCCCCTACCATGACTCGAGAGCAATGACGCGCTCCCCCTCGCCACTCGCATGGAGACCTGACTTCCCTGGCGCCCCACGAGAGGCTCACTGACCTCGCCGTCGTACCTCGTGAGAAACCGCACCCTGGCGGCGCCGCTCGAGAACCACCCCGAGACTCCCCCGTCATCGCGGAGATGAGGGCCTTCGTCTCCTGCATGGCCTAGAGGCCAACCTCGCGACCTCTCTCCAAACGCCTCAGGAGACTTGACTCCCTTTAGTCCACCCAGTGAGCTCCAAGAGATACCCGTCGCCACTCCAGAGCAGAGCGGGGTTCTTTGCTTCCACT
>NW_011396457.1:0-719 GCF_000754665.1 Bison bison bison | reverse complement strand
TGGGGGCGGGGCGTCACCGGGAGCCCGTGGTGAAGGTGGGCAGCGGCACCGGGAGCGCGCCCGGGGCGGGGCGAAGCCGGGCGGCGCGGGTCGGGAACCGGGTCGCGGCGGGGATGGGGGGCGGTCCCAGTTGTGCTCCGGGGATCCCCACTGCGGCTGGGAAGGCACCGGGAGCATGGCAGGGAGGGGCGGCGCGGGGCGGGGCTCGGCTCCTGGCGGGGGTGGGGGAGGGCTTCCCCGTTGTCCTCTCGGGGGTCGACCGTGGCGGCTGGGAACCGCCCACTGTCGTGCGCTCCTGGGTCCCCAAGGATCGGCATCCAGTGGCGCGGCCGAGGGTGCGGACCACAGGTCAGGGAACTGGGACTGCGTGGAGCAGGGAACCACGTAGTCCGCCCTCTAGTTGGCACAACCTGGACGGTCGCAGAAAGGCCTCGCCTTTGGGCTCAAGGCCTTTACCGCTCCACCCCTTTGCTGAAAGGTCAGAGCCGCGCGGTTTTCCCAAGCAGCCTAGTGTCCGCTGCAAGTCCAAGGGCCGGAACCCTGAACTCTGGCCGGCTGGCCCAGCCCTGCTTCTGGCACTTTGGAGGCCAAGCGGGCCCTTGACCACCTGCTGGGATGGGAAAGGGAAGGGTCCACGAATTGCACCCTAGAAACTTAGTAGGGTGCATGGGTTTCAAAACCCGGAGGCCGCCCAGGCAGAAAACAAGGGAGGAGGGCAC
>NW_011396456.1:0-551 GCF_000754665.1 Bison bison bison | reverse complement strand
CCTCTCGGGGGAGACCGGGATGCCGGGGAACTTTGTGGGGGCGCATCAAGGGTGCCAAGTACCGTTTCGACCTCCAATTCCTAACGTGGGACTTCTCCTGAGACGCTGTAGCGGGAAAGGGCTTCATCTTGCGATGACGGGGGAACCACGTGGTTTTCTCGAGTTGCGGCGGGATTCTCGAGTTACGACGCGGAATTCGGGATGCCTCTTGTGTTGGCCCAGGGAAGTCCAATCTTCCATTCGAGTTGCGAAGGAAAGCTGGGGATTGACTCTCGAGTGACTGCAGGGCCAATAGACCTCATCTAGGCTTGTGTCCAGAAGCCAATGTTCCTCTCCAGGGGCGACCGGGATCTCGGGGTTGCATTCCAGACGCACCCGGGGAGACAGGCATTCATCTCGAGTGGAAGCAAAGAACTCCGCTCTGCTCACGAGTCGCGACGGGTATCTCTTGGAGCTCACTGGGTGGACTAAAGGGAGTCAAGCCTCCTGAGGCGTTTGGAGAGAGGTCGCGAGGTTGGCCTCTAGGCCATGCAGGAGACGAAGGCCCTCAT
>NW_011396455.1:0-642 GCF_000754665.1 Bison bison bison | reverse complement strand
AGGCAGTACATGTATGTGCCAGGATACTCTTAAAGTATACTCTTCACATAGATGAGGAGAACAAGGTAGGAGGAAAACTTACTGTTTGGTTCAGGTCGCTTCTGAGCCATTTGGGGGAACCGGACCTGAAGCCAGAGTCTAGCGGAAATACACAGGCTTTGAACATCGCTGAAGACCAACATTTCCTAAGGAAAAAACGCATTGCTTAGCTCAAGGTTTGTCTGGGAAATTCTTACACATCAGGAGATGGCTCCGAGGTGGATTTCTACAAAGAACATCCATGCAAAGGACAAGCCTGCACAGCTCTGTGCACATCTGCCCCCTCCCCCCCTCACAGCCAGCAGCATTTCCAAGTGACCTCCTAAGGCCTTCGCCAAACTACAGGGGCACCTCTGGGCTTCCTGTTTCCCTCATTTTTCGGAATCTTTTCTACAAAAAAAAAAAAGAAAAACAAAAAACAAATTAAAAAAAACAAAAAACAAAAAACAAAAAACCCGCACATTTCTTCGTACAATGCCACAGTGGAAGGAAAACAGGCCTTCAATATTAAGACCTAAATTTGCAAAAAACTTGGAGCTTGGTGTTTTGTTTTGTTTTGTTTTGTTTGAGTCAAACCACCACATCATTTAAAATTTTTACACA
>NW_011396454.1:0-739 GCF_000754665.1 Bison bison bison | reverse complement strand
ATTGGAAGAGGGCCTCATCTCCAGGTGAGGCAGGAACCTCAGGGTTCCTCTGATTTCAGACTCCGATCGCAGGGTCCCTGCAGACTGGGGACAGGAGAGTCAGGCCTCGTCTTGGGTTGAGGCATGGAACTCCGCTTGCCTCTCGAGGTGTCCCCGGGGAGAGAGGCCACTTGTCGAGCAGTATTTGGAACCTGGGGGTCTTTTCCGGACGATGCACGGGCGAGTCACTGCCCCTTCGTGTTGACTTCATTCACAGGGTGGAGTTCGGAGAGGTGTCCGGGCATCGGGTTCTTACCAAGAGGGGACCCGGGAAATCGGGGTGCTTCGCAATGTGGAAGCACCCACGAGGCCACGTCTGGAATGTCGTCGTGAGACCGGCCTCATCCTGAGGTGCGACCGGAAGTCGGGAACCCCTCCAGCAAAGCAGGGGAGTCGACCCTCCTGTCCAGATCAGGAGGGGAGAAAGGGACTCAGAGGAGGGGGTGCCGGAAAACCTCAGTGTTCCTCGTCGAGGGAGACCGGGAATTCGGGGAACTTTGTGGGTCGCATCAAGGGTGCCAAGTGCCCTTTCGACCTCCAGTTCCTAACGTGGGACTTCTCCTGAGGCGCTGTAGCGGGAAAGGGCTTCATCTTGCGATGACGGGGGAGCCACGTGGTTTTTCTCGAGTTACAGCGGGATTCTCGAGTTACAACGGGGAATTCAGGCTGCCTCTTGTGTTGGACCAGGCAAGTCCAATCT
>NW_011396453.1:0-687 GCF_000754665.1 Bison bison bison | reverse complement strand
GAGAGCAATTAGGATTTGCTGTCATGCAACAAGGGACATGTTTCTTCTTCCAGGGTAGACGGTCACAAGGTATTTAGGGAAAGGGGAGGGTGTGAGAGGTATCTTGAATTTCGGGAACACTGTTTCCTTAGATGATCTGGAGGCCTCTGGGACCCAGTCAGTGCTCCAAGTGGACATTCCATCTAGACCGAGACACACGGACCTCTTCCTCGATCGGCCTCCCCTCTCTATTTGGGGGAGCTCTCTCGGCCACGCTGATTCCACTTGGATGTCGTCTTTCCCACGTCACACCCTTTGGCATTCAAAGATATCCTTCCATCGTTTTCTAAAGAGACCCGGTGTATGTATCTTTTGAGCGATGACGAGCATCAGACACGATCCCTCTCCGTGGCGTGGTTTCGGGCACGACACACCAATACGGGGACACATACATTCCACGTCCCTCTCGGCCATCGAGAGAGGCCGTGTACGGCACGTGATGCCACGGGACCGGTGAGGTCCTCGGGTTCAGCCCTCCCTCGACTTGGCTGTGGTCTTTGGTTGTGTTCTGTTCCGTGTGTGCTTTCTGACCCACGTGATCTCTCCGGATAGGGCACCCCATCCAAGCTCAAACCCATCGAGTCTGTGTGACTCCTAGTCACGCATCAGGTGGGGATATCGACGCCCTCCACGTGGATCCATAACAAT
>NW_011396452.1:0-674 GCF_000754665.1 Bison bison bison | reverse complement strand
TGGAGTTACAGATAAATAACCTGGAGACAAGGATTGAAAAGGTGCAAGAAATGTTTAACAAGGGCCTAGAAGAAATAAAAAGAGTCATTATATAATGAATAATGCAATAATGAGACCAAAAACACTCTGGAGGGAACCAAAAGTAGAATAACAGAGGAGGAAGATAGGATAAGTGAGGTAGAAGATAGAATGGTGGAAATAAATGAATCAGAGAGGAAAAAAGAAAAAAGAATTAAAAGAAATGAGGACAATCTCAGAGACCTCGGGGACAATGTTAAATGCCCCAACATTCGAATCATAGGAGTCCCAGAAAAAGAAGATGAAAAGAAAGACCATGAGAAAATACTTGAGGAGATAATAGTTGAAAACTTCCTTAAAATGGGGAAGGAAATAATTACCTAAATCCAAAAAACCCAGAGAGTCCCAAACAGGATAAACTCAAGGCGAAACACCCCAAGACACATATTAATCAAATTAACAAATATCAAACACAAAGAACAAATATTAAAAGCAGCAAGGGAAAAACAACAAATAACACACAAGGGGATTCCCATAAGGATAACAGCTGATCTTTCAATAGAAACTCTTCAGGCCAGAAGGGAATGGCAGGACGTAGTTAAAGTGACAAAAGAGAAAAACCTACAACCCAGATTACTGTACCCAGCAAGGATCTC
>NW_011396451.1:0-691 GCF_000754665.1 Bison bison bison | reverse complement strand
AGAGATATAGAGAACAATAGAATGAGGATAGCTCAGTAGGAAAATTCAGTGGAGAAAAGAAGCTGAGTAGCTTGGTTTACGCGGGAGACCAATAAAACTTCAAGACAAGAAGTTTGCACCACTTACGTAGGCCGCAGGCGCCCTCTCGAATAGCGGAAGGTGTCTCACCCTAGACTCCTTCTCGAGTGGGTCTTAGAAGCCCAGGCATAATTAGTAAGCGTGGTGGGTTCCGCGCTCCAGATGGAGACTCAGCTGGAAGTTAAAGGGAAGAATGACATGGGGAGACCAAGAGCTGGTGAACAAGGCCCGTAGCTTTATTTTTAACAGGGGCTTTTATACCCTAAGTTACACATAGAGGATAATAGGGGATGCAAAGTCAGCAGTCTTTGATTCTTATCAAAAACCAAGGTTTCTTTCCTGCAAATGTATCGTATACAAATGGTTTAGGTGATTTACATCATCTTCTGGCCAGAAGGCCTACTAACATTTTATGACTCTTGACAAGGACTTATCAACAAAGACTTATTTTCTCTAAGAGTATTATTTCAAGGTTTGGCACCATCTTCCAAAGATAAAATTGCATTCCTATAGGGCGGATGTGTAATGGGTTTACAACAAAGAAAGAATTTATTAACCTTAAGGGTCTAAAGTTACTAACACCAAGGCCACTACTTATTTTTCTACATACCCA
>NW_011396450.1:0-560 GCF_000754665.1 Bison bison bison | reverse complement strand
TCATAACTGAGAACCCAATATAAACTTACTAATATTTTTTTTCTTTTGATGAATGAGAATACTAATGAAAATCATTGTCATATGCTACTGTTCCTATTTCAGCAAAAGTCATTTTTCAAAAATATTTAAAATGTAAAACTGGAGGGAGTCCTCTGGTGGTCCAAACATTAGGACTCAGGGCTTTCACAGCAGTATTCTGGATTCAATCCCTGACTGGGGAACTAAGATCCCACAAGCTTGCAGTGCTGTCAAAAATTAAAGAAAAAAAATTGAAAGGAAAATGAATAATCTAGCTCTGTGAAATATATTTCATAAAATACAATGATATCTTCTGTTTTACTACAGAAACTTGAAAAAGTCAGCCTGCAGCATAAACCCTGAAAATCTAGCACGAAGCTTTGAATACACTTGGACTTTAAATGAATACAGAATGATGAGCTGTAGTATTTATCCAAAATGATAAGAGAATATGTATTGCATATTATATTTAAAATAAGAAAAGAAACAACCAGTCTTCCCACAGAACACATATACCGTAAGTCAGCCAGAATCCTATCATC
>NW_011396449.1:0-869 GCF_000754665.1 Bison bison bison | reverse complement strand
AACAACTTGGAACTTGGACCGGACATTTCATAGGGACCAGTCGTCACAATAACTATTTCTTTCGCTACAGTCAGTCATATTTTATACAGGCCTGTGTCCCACTTCCTTTTGTTATAGCCATAGAAAATTTACAATTTAATAAGACTTTTACATTCTGTAACTTGTATTAATTGCAAACTATATACTTGTATTAACACCTCTATTTCTTTAAGCTTTTTGTGTTATTCCTGTTCACGTCAATCACAGTGCCTACAACTGGGAACAAATCAAATTTCATTTAATAAATATACGTGATAATGCCTCTCTGAATGTACAACTACTATAAAAGAAAATCTTTAAAACTTTTTTCTAAAAATCTGCCCTCTTCCCCTAATTTGGAAACTTTAGCTGAACAAATTACCTGGGCTAGACCCACGAGGATGGTTTCAAAGTATTACCCACAGTATCGGGTCTGGAACTGTAGCTTTGGTGATTATCTTGATAATTTTATTTGTTGTTTACCGTCACCTTTCTATAAGGTTGGTTAATACTAACCAAATTCATTTGGTCAAGACCTTTTTTTTTACAAATATAATAAAATAGAGGGAATTGTCAGGAAGCATTTAACAAGAGGCTTCCTGTGTGCTGTTTTGGATCTGTCAGGAATTCTCTGCTCCTTATTAATTCCTGAAGAGGAGAGGCAAGCCTCTCCCACGGGCTGAAGAATCCAGGCATTTCCTTCATTAGTTTTTCTATACAGTGATAAGTACCCTCTTCCTTCCTGTGAACCATATGGTAAAAGTGATCGTATACAACTCTCTTTCCCTTAATATGGATCACCTATGTTTTGTAAGTCTGGAATTTTATCTTTATCTTTGCTGAGAATAACT
>NW_011396448.1:0-723 GCF_000754665.1 Bison bison bison | reverse complement strand
AGCGCTCAGCTTTCTTTATAGTCCAACTCTCACATCCATATGTGACTACTAGAAAAACCATAGCTTTGTCTAGCTGGACCTTTGTTGGCAAAGTAATGTCTCTGCTTTTTAATATGCTGTCTAGGTTTGTCATAACTTTCCTTCCAAGGACCAAACGTTTTTTAATTTCATGGCTGCAGTCACCATCTGCGGTGATTCTGGAACCCCCAAAAGTAAAGTCTGTCACTGTTTCCATTGCTTCTTTAGAAAAAGGCAAATATACTTATGGACTTGTAAATCCATAAGTCATGTGGAGTCAAAGAAAGGCTTTTAACCATGGAAATTACACAAAACAGATTACAGTGGAATCCTCAAGGAACTGTGCAGAGGACTTGGAGAAGTAAGCCCAGAGGCAGGAGAACTGTTAGAAGACCCAAGACCAGGTCGTAGATGAGGCCCTCGATTAAGGCAGTGTCTTTAGGGACAGAGAAGGGATAATGGGTTTGGTAGATATTTTGGACAAATAGCTAAATCAAGATGTACCACATTCTTGAGTAAATATTTGAACTTGACGCTGTGCTACAACTGGGGTCCCAAAAATTAAAGGAAATGACAGGTACTAATATCTCCCAGCACAAGTGTAGGAGAACTACCATGAAGAAGAGTCACTTTATTCAGGCATTTGTGCTCTGCAAAGATGCCAGGACAAAACTAAATACTTTATTTCACTATGTATTTACGAAG
>NW_011396447.1:0-503 GCF_000754665.1 Bison bison bison | reverse complement strand
TGGCGAGGGGGAGCGCGTCATTGCTCTCGAGCAATGGTAGGGTGCCGGGGACCAGCCCCGGCTGATCCAGGGTATTCGAAGGAGAGACGGCGTAGGCGAAGATCAGGAAACAACTGCTTAATTAAATGTTAATTAAGGATATAAAGAGTAATAGTATGAGGATAGCTCAGTGAGGAAATTCAGTGGAGAAAAGAGGCTGAATAATTCAGCCAGAAGGTAAGAGAAAGAACGACATGGTGAAACCAATTTTCGGTGAACAAGGGCCGCACTTTATTTTTCAAAGTAGTTTTTATACCTTAAGTTATGCATAGAGGATAATGGGGGAAGGGCTAGAGTCTTGCAGCAAACCAGGCTTTCTTCCTGCAAACTTATCATATGCAAAAGCTTAGGTGATTGGCATCATCTTCTGGCCCAGAGGCCTGTTAATATTTTAAGACCTTTTCTTCAGAAAACTTATTTTTCTCTAAAGGTGGTTGGTCAGGAGCCACCCTCCAAAAAAGCAT
>NW_011396446.1:0-671 GCF_000754665.1 Bison bison bison | reverse complement strand
AAAAGATGCTTGGAATGATTTCAATTTTTTTGAATTTACCAAGTCTAGATTTATGGCCCAGGATGTGATCTATCCTGGAGAAAGTTCCATGTGCACTTGAGAAAAAGGTGAAATTCATTGTTTTGGGATGAAATGTCCTATAGATATCAATTAGGTCTAACTGGTCTATTGTATCATTTAAAGTTTGTGTTTCCTTGTTAATTTTCTGTTTTGTTGATCTATCCATAGGTGTGAGTGGGGTATTAAAGTCTCCCACTATTATTGTGTTATTGTTAATTTCTCCTTTCATACTTGTTAGTATTTGTCTTACATATTAAGGTACTCCTATGTTGGGTGCATATATATTTATAATTATTATATCTTCTTCTTGGATTGATCCTTTAACCATTATGTAGTGACCTTCTTTGTCTCTTTTCACAGCCTTTGTTTTAAAGTCTATTTTATCTGATATGAGTATTGCTACTCCTGCTTTCTTTTGGTCCCTATTTGCATGGGAAATCTTTTTCTGGCCCTTCACTTTCAGTCTGTATGTGTCCCCTGTTTTGAGGTGGGTCTCTTGTAGACAACATATGTAGGGGTCTTGTTTTTGTATCCATTCAGCCAGTCTTTGTCTTTTGGTTGGGGCATTCAACCCACTTACATTTAAGGTAATTATTGATAAGTATGATCCC
>NW_011396445.1:0-611 GCF_000754665.1 Bison bison bison | reverse complement strand
CAGTCGACTCGCCCGTGCATCGTCGGGAAAAGACCCCCAGGTTCCAAATACCGCTCGACAAGTGGCCTGTCTCCCCGGGAACACCTCGAGAGGCAAGCGGAGTTCCATGCCTCAACCCAAGACGAGGCCTGACTCTCCTGTCCCAAGTCTGCAGGGACCTTGCGATCGGAGTCTGAAGTCAGAGGAACCCTGAGGTTCCTGTCTCAACTGGAGATGAGGCCCTCTTCCAATGCACCAAACCCAGTGGAGTGCCGAGAGGCCCCTCCCACCTCCAGTTTCCCTGAATTCTCAGAGCCACCATGAGAAGCGCCCTGAGGTCACCTGCACAAGTCGAGGGACACCAGGGTTTCCCACCTCAAACCGAGAAAGACCTCGAGAGACCTTCTTCAACACGTCTCGAGGACAGATTCCCCTACTGCCGTGAGCCGGCATATTGCATATTGAGTGCATATTGCATATTGAGTGCAGCACTTTCCACAGCATCATCTTTCAGGATCTGGAATAGCTCAACTGGAATTCTATCACTGCTGGGAGCCAGTGAGGTACTCCGCCCATGACAAAGGTCATGAGGAGGAGGCTCGGCATACGCAAAGGCGGGATCGAGCTTCAGG
>NW_011396444.1:0-506 GCF_000754665.1 Bison bison bison | reverse complement strand
GTACAGGTGGCTTGTCAAGGTTTTCCTGGTTAGGGAACCTTGTGTCAGTGCTCTGATGGGTGGAGCTGTATTTCTTCTCTTTGTTCAGTCGCGCTGTGGGGAGGGAGGGAGGGATGCTGCAAACAAATAACACTGGCGTGCGCTCGCAGTGTCTCAGCCACACTGGGTCTGCCCCCACTCACGGCGCGTGTAGCCTCCCTGCCCACACTGCTCGGGCTCTAGGTTGTTCCGCCGGGAACAATCCAAGGCCGGCCCTGGGTTGCATGTACCTCCCAGGTCCAAGCCGCTCAGGTTCAGGCACTCGGGTAGTCCTCAGAGGCGCAGACTCAGTTGGGCCTGAGTTTTGTGCTCTTCCCAGGTCCGAGCAGCTCAAGTGATGAGGTGTTCGGCGAGCGCCAATGCTGCGACTTATCGCCTCCCCGCCACTCGGTTATCTGGGTGTAAAACTGGCGCACCTTCTCAGGCAGATGTTAACCGTCCAGACCCCCCAAGAAGTTTTAGTTAGC
>NW_011396443.1:0-670 GCF_000754665.1 Bison bison bison | reverse complement strand
CAACCCAATGTCCATTTTTCCTTCGGGTGACAGAGTGCTTGTTTTGGCATAGAATGGTGGGGAGGTCCTGGAGGCGAGTTTTAACTCCAGGCATTTTGACCGCATAGCTTTCCTTCTAGACTCTGTGTGTAAGAATCTCTGCGAGTCCACCTCATCCTCATATGTCTCCCCGTCTCCTCCCTTGAAGTCCACACGAGTCTCAAGTCTCCTTCAGCTGAGTCTACTCCCCCTTATTATGCAAAAATGTCTCCCATGGATTTGATTTGCAACTCAAGTGTTTAAGCATAAAGTACGTATCCTCTGGCAAAGATGAATCATTTGCTCCTGACAGAAGGTGTCAAAAGAGAGTCACAGATTTCGGACTGTGCTCTATCAAATTAGTGTACTGAACTGTAAGCATTAACTCTTGTTCACTGTCCACTATCTCTCCAAGCACTACACTAGATGCAGGGAATTTTATGGTATATATGAAGAAATTTATCATACTAGCTATGTGCTAGCTACTACCCCAGACCTTGCGTCTTTCACAGAAAATTTAGGGGGTAGCCATGACTATCATCACCCCCACTTCATCAATGAAAAACAAAAGGCCTCACCCAAGTATGTGCTATGCCCAAAGTCACACAGTGGATGACTGGCATAACAGATTCCACATTCCTTGAAAAACCTG
>NW_011396442.1:0-668 GCF_000754665.1 Bison bison bison | reverse complement strand
ATTTCTACCATTCTATCTTCTAATTCACTAATCCTATCTTCTGCCTCTGTTATTCTACTATTTGTTGCCTCCAGAGTGTTTTTAATTTCATTTATTGCATTATTCATTATATATTGACTCTTTTTTATTTCTTCTAGGTCCTTGTTAAACCTTTCTTGCATCTTCTCAATCCTTGTCTCCAGGCTTTTTATCTGTGATTCCATTTTAATTTCAAGATTTTGGATCAATTTCACTATCATTATTCGGAATTCTTTATCAGGTAGATTCCCTATCTCTTCCTCTTGTGTTTGGTTTGGTGGGCATTTATCCTGTTCCTTTATCTGCTGGCTATTCCTCTGTCTCTTCATCTTGTTTAAATTGCTGAGTTTGGGAGTCCTTTCTGTATTCTGGCAGTTTGTGGAGTTCTCTTTATTGTGGCTATTCCTCGCTGTGTGTGGGTTTGTACAGGTGGCTTGTCAAGGTTTCCTGGTTAGGGAAGCTTGTGTCAGTGTTCTGATGGGTGGAACTGTATTTCTTCTCTTTGTTCAGTCGCGCTGTGGGGAGGGAGGGAGGGATGTTGCAGCAAATAACACTGGCGTGCGCTCGCAGTGCCTCAGCCACACTGGGTCTGCCCCCGCTCACGGCGCGTGTAGCCTCCCTGCCCACACTGCTCGGGCTCTAGGTTGTTC
>NW_011396441.1:0-826 GCF_000754665.1 Bison bison bison | reverse complement strand
CCATGACTATTCCTGAACAAAGTAAAACTTGAAAGGCAGCATTAGCTCAGCAACTGTTAACAAAATGAGACAGGTGCCCAAGAGGCCTTGAGTAGATGGCAGCCTACTGGCTGTGATGTAGGCAACACCACTCAAGGGAGAGAAGGGACAAGGACTCTAACCTGAAGAGGGAGTCAGACGTAGAAAACAGTTCTTCCAGCAGAATCACTGCCTAGGAATTCTGAATATCCCATTTGAAACAAGTATAAATTACAAAGACTGCTAAATTAAAGAGCCCTCCAGGAGAAGATAAAGCAAAAAATGTTTGAAATAGAGTTGTTGGTGATAGGTACTAGGTACTACACTTACCTTTGACTCCTGATTAAAAATCATGGCCTTGCCATGAAGGAAGTAAGCTCCCAGGTATGGACGCAATCACACACACAAACACACACATGTAACTAAATAGGCTCAAAATGGCATGGCAAATAGAAATGAGAGAGCTGATAAAAATCTTTTCTTTTAAGGTAAAAACTGGAAAAACTATGATGGAATCCCATAAATCAGGCATATGTATATAGGCAAATAACCCTAGTTGTTCACTGAAATAGAAATTTTTTGTCTAGTGAGATTGATCACGCTAAGCAAAGGAAAGTTACAAAAATGAAATAAAATGAGTTCTAACATTAATCAGTCTCCCCAACCTTATCCCTAAAGCCACTTTCTTCTAAGATTTAACTCTCATTCAGGGCATATATATCATATAGATTAGAAATCAGTGCAGAGGGGTGCTGTACTCAATGCATATGAATTCAATTTTATTTAAAATGTATTATTAAATTATATT
>NW_011396440.1:0-589 GCF_000754665.1 Bison bison bison | reverse complement strand
GAATCATTTATTTTAATAATCTAGAAAAGTCATGGAGTAAGCAAGGATCAAAATCAATGGTGGATCCTAAATATATTTCAGTTTGAAATACTCTGAACAGAGTCCCTGCTTGTTGGACTATCCACACTGTCATGAAGACTACCTAGAAATATTAGGCAATCTCAAATTTGTGGTCATTCCTTCAGATGGCAGTGGGAACATCAAGTCATGTCCCTGTTTTGGTATGGTAATCCCCATAGGACAACACCAAGTTAAGTTCAACGTTCTCATTCTTGCAGCTAACAGACAGTGAAATCTGTCGAATATCTGTGTAGTTAAGGGAGTGGTAGAAAAATCACACTCTTTTTCTTTCACTGAAATGTTTTGCTAAATGTAAGAGAGAATACTATGCTTTAGAGAGGTGAGCATTTTGGAGCCATTGTAAGACTTATTGAAATTGGTGTCCTTAGTAATCATTTCAAGACCAAAGTCCAATAGCCTTGTTTTAAATTTCAGGTGTCTTACTATGTAGTCAAATTTGCATGCTTTGTACAATATCACCTTAAAGGCAATTCCATCTTCCATTTCATTGCCTTGTACTGACTAATCC
>NW_011396439.1:0-581 GCF_000754665.1 Bison bison bison | reverse complement strand
CTGCAAGCCAGGTATGAGAGGATACCCATCCCAGCTATATGTCAGCTCTCAGTCAAGAGTATACTTTACTCGGGATCCCCTGAACAGACTTCACAGATTTTCTCAGGCTCCTTGCATGAGTCTGATGAGACCACATGTCAGTCACAATCCATGCTCCGTGTTTCTCCAGTCCCCCGGAGCTAAGCCAATCATCTAGAGGCATCAGCTCATCGTAGAAGATTCTACCCCTTGTTCCCAGGTTCTTTCCTTATTGAAACCTCAAACGCCATTTCATCTAGACCCATGATCTGAACCTTCCCCTTTGCAAAAAGTCCAGAACCACGAAATGACATTGAAACTTTGTCACCTGGGTGTGTGTAAGGACCTGGGGTAAGTACCACTACAAGATGAACCAATCACCCTGTAATCGTCTTTAGCACCCCACATCAATAGGAGTCAATCATTACTTGTGCAACTTTTCTCTGATAGCACCTAACACCACCGTAATCTGACAAACACTTGTATGTGTGGCCTGGTGCGCTGCAGTCCATGGGGTCACAGAGTTGGACACGACTGAGCGACTGAACTGAACCGTGTAATTT
>NW_011396438.1:0-572 GCF_000754665.1 Bison bison bison | reverse complement strand
TGGTGTCATCTGCATATCTGAGGTTATTTCTCCTGGAAAACTTAGATTCCAGCTTGTGCTTCATCCAGCACAGTGTTTCTCATAGAGGTACTCTGCATAGAAGTTAAATAAGCAGAGTGACAATATACAACTTTGACATATTCCTTATCCTATGTGAAGCTAGTCATTCCAATGTCCCGTTCAAACTGCTGTTTTCCAGCCTGCATAGAGGCTTCTCAAGAGGCAGGTCAGCTGCTCTGGTATTCCCATCTCTTTCTAGAATTTCCCAACGTTTATTGTAATCCACACAGTCAAAGTCTTTGGAACAGTCATAAAGCAAAAGTAGACTTTTTCTGGAATTCCCTTGCTTGATTGATGATCCAGTGGATGTTGGCCATTTGATCTCTGTTTCCTCTGACTTTTCGAAAACCAGCTTGAACATCTTGAAGTTTACGGTTCATGTATTGCTGAAGCATGGCTTGAAGAATTTTTAGCATTACTTTACTAGCATGTGAGATGAATGCAAACGTGCAGTAGTTTGAGCATTCTTTGGCATTGCCTTACTTTGGGATTGGAATGAAAACTAACCTTTT
>NW_011396437.1:0-785 GCF_000754665.1 Bison bison bison | reverse complement strand
GGGGCGCTTCCTTTCCCTCGGAAAGAGCTCTCCCTGCGGGAGGCTTGGGCAGTGTGCACACCCCCAGCCCCTAAGCCCTCTGCAAGGACGCCTGGCTCCTAGGTCCGAAGGGAAGGCGAGAGCTGAGCTGAGGCACCAGTCAGGCACCAGTCACGTCTCCCACACTCCCGCAGCCTGCTCCTTCCCGGGCGCGAACGCTAGAAGCTGGGCAGGGCTTGGGGAGGCTCGCCCAGCCCAGAGCAGCCTCTCGGCCGGGGCTCTGTGCTATCGCGCCTGGGCGCAGAGCTGGAGCTCCGCCGGTGTGGAAGCTCACTCGCTCCTTCCCAGTACAGGCTTGCAAGCACCCGCCGGCAGCCAGCCTCTTCTCTCCCGCGCTCCGGGCATTGGGCTCCAAACCTGGGACCAAAGTACTGCCCGGACCTCACTGATCAGGGACTGGTTCCCCTGCGCTGCGGCTGTGCTAGGGAGCCCAAACGCACAGGGGAAGCCCGCACAGCACATCCACCTGCCTCTAGGCGGGAGGACAGCTCCAGGGAAGGCCCGGTCTGGCAGGCGCTTTCTGGGCACAAACGGAGCAACACTCTGGCTGTGGAGCCGCCTCCCCAAGCCAGGGGCACCGGGACCCTGATTCCCTCCGTGCGGCGCTCAGTCTGGGCGGGGACGCACCAGCTTGGGAATGCAGCCTGGGGCGCTTCCTTTCCCTCGGAAAGAGCTCTCCCTGCGGGAGGCTTTGGCAGTGTGCACACCCCCAGCCCCTAAGCCCTCTGCAAGGACGCCTGGCTCCT
>NW_011396436.1:0-601 GCF_000754665.1 Bison bison bison | reverse complement strand
AATAAGTGTCCTGGTTGACTGACCGCTGTCACAGGAGAGGGTCATAAATGTCAGCAGGCCCCTGGCCAGAAGATGATGTAACACGCCTTAGACCTCTGTATACATTTGTATGAAGCACCTGACTTTGATAAAAGTCAGGACTGCTGACCCCACTTGACTTTTACATAACATCTCAGTGTATAAAAGTAGACCATGAAAATAAAGAATTGGGATCAGTCTCTCGAAATACTGGTCTCCCAATGTCACTCTCTCTCTCACTCTGGCTGAGTCTCCATCTGGAGCGCAGAACCCGCCATGCTTACTAATTACGCCTGGGCTTCTAAGATCCGACCGGGGAGGCCTCAATGTCTCCTCTCCTTCAGGAGAACGGAAGGACGCCTGCGACCTACGTAAGTGGTGCAAACTTCTTGTCTTGAAGTTTTATTGGTCTCCCACGTAAACCAAGCTACTCAGCCTCTTTTCTCTACTGAATTTTCCTACTGAGCTATCCTCATTCTATTACTCTTTACATCTCTAATTAATATCTAATTGAAGCTATTGTATCCTGATCCTCGCCGACGCCGTCCCTGCTTCGAATACCCTGGATCAGCCGGGGCTGGAC
>NW_011396435.1:0-651 GCF_000754665.1 Bison bison bison | reverse complement strand
GAGACAAGCGCTCACATTACATCAGTGCCAGCAAAGCATGTAAAGTCATGTGTGTTGGGGGGGTTGTGAAAGACTTCAAGAGGAAATCTATGATGTACTGTGTTAGTAAGGAATGATAAGATTTTTAGAGCTAAAGAGATGGAGAAGGGAGTAAATGGCAGAGCAAAGAAATCTAGAGGCCATCATACATTGACTTATGTTTAGTAGCAGGAGAGAGCCTTGTTTAACTCTCAGAGTTTAAATATAATAATTAAAAGCCACTTTTAGTATATGATATTAAGGAAATGACAATTAACATGAAATACCAATAGAGATTGAGTTTGTCTTATTTACCTAAATCAACAAGCTTTTAAATCTTCCTCCAAATAAAATTATTTAAAAAATGGAATAGTGGTAGCAACAACAGTACAATAGAAAAATTATATATTATCTAAAATAAAAATTTTTAGTCTTCCAGAAAGTGAAAAGAATGTATGCAAAAGGAGAAAGCTTTTGCAGTCATATATCTGATTGGGAACTTGTGTCCAGAGCATGTGAAGAACTGTTACAACTCAGAAGACAGATAACCAAATTTAAAAGTGGATTAAGGCATTTAAGTAGACATTTCTCTAAAGAAGATACATAGATGGTCAATAAACATATGAAAAAAAA
>NW_011396434.1:0-638 GCF_000754665.1 Bison bison bison | reverse complement strand
GAGAATCCCCGCCGCAACTCGAGAAAAACCACGTGGTTGCCCCCGTCATCGCAAGATGAAGCCCTGTCCCGCTACAGCGTCTCAGGAGAAGTCCCACGTTAGGAATTGGAGGTCGAAACGGTACTTGGCACCCTTGATGCGCCCCCACAAAGTTCCCCGGCATCCCGGTCTCCCTGGAGAGGCACACCGAGGTTTCCGGCACCACTTCCTCTGAGCCCCTTCTACCCTCCTGATCTCGACAGGAGGGTCGACTCCCCTGCTTTGTCTGGAAGGGGTTCCCGACCTTCCGGTCGCACCTCAGGATGAGGCCGGTCTCACGACGACATTCCAGACGTGGCCTCGCGGGTGCTTCCACATTGCGAAGCACCCCGATTTCCCGGTCCCCTCTAGATAAGAACCCGATGCCCGGACACCTCTCCGAACTCCACCCTGTGAATGAAGTCAACACGAAGGGGCAGTGACTCGCCCGTGCATCGACCGGAAAAAACCCCCAGGTTCCAAATACAGCTCGACAAGTGGCCTCTCTCCCCGGGGACACCTCGAGAGGCAAGCGGAGTTCCATGCCTCAACCCAAGACGAGGCCTGACTCTCCTGTCCCCAGTCTGCAGGGACCCTGCGATCGGAGTCCGAAAATCAGA
>NW_011396433.1:0-526 GCF_000754665.1 Bison bison bison | reverse complement strand
AGGCGGCTCCACAGCCAGAGTGGTGCTCCGTTTGTGCCCAGAAAGCGCCTGCCAGACCGGGCCTTCCCTGGAGCTGTCCTCCCGCCTAGAGGCAGGTGGATGTGCTGTGCGGGCTTCCCCTGTGCGTTTGGGCGTCCCTAGCACAGCCGCAGCGCAGGGGAACCAGCCCATGATCAGTGAGCTCCGGGCAGTACTTTGGTCCCAGGTTTGGAGCCCAATGCCCGGAACGCGGGAGAGAAGAGGCTGGCTGCCGGCGGGTGCTTGCAAGCCTGTTACTGGGAAGGACCGAGTGAGCTTCCACACCGGCGGAGCTCCAGCTCTGCGCCCAGGCGCGATAGCACAGAGCCCCGGCCGAGAGGCTGCTCTGGGCTGGGCGAGCCTCCCCAAGCCCTGCCCAGCTTCTAGCGTTCGCGCCCGGGAAGGAGCAGGCTGCGGGAGTGTGGGAGACGTGACTGGTGCCAGACTGGTGCCTCAGCTCAGCTCTCGCCTTCCCTTCGGACCTAGGAGCCAGGCGTCCTTGCAGAGG
>NW_011396432.1:0-614 GCF_000754665.1 Bison bison bison | reverse complement strand
GGGTGTGGGCGGAGAAGGGGTAAGGGCCTGGCAACGACAAGGGGAGGTGTCTTATGGGGCGGTCTCAATGGACAAGAGGACCTTGCATGGGTTCAGCTCACCTTGACACTTCTTTGGACATCTGTTGACAGGAGCTTTTCATCTTTTCCTCCTGGGTATCTAGAGTCTGCTGTTCCACTACTTCTCTAGAGCCTTGTGGCTTCCCAGTCACCTTAGTCATTTTGAAGACTTGCAGTGGTCTGCTCCAGAGCCCCTGAGCAGCCCTATGTATACCCCTCCCAGGGGGCCACAGCCTTATGCCTTATGAGGTCAGCAACTCATAAAGTTGCTGCCACCAGCCAATGGTGGCCCTGGGTGGGCCTTCACATCACAAAGCCCAATCCTGTCAACTCTAGGGGAGGATGGAGAGCAGCTCAGATGATTTGGTGGGGGAAAGGTAGCATTTTTAATGGCCTTAGGAGCCCTCCAAACTCACCTGCCATCCTCATCTCTCTAAGTCTACATGAAGGGCCACATGGCAGGGAGACTGGATCTCCTCCAAACCTTGGCCCACAGCCACAGTATTCCGGCTTTCATTCTTTTCTCTCTCACATTTCACCATTATCTAGTTTTTT
>NW_011396431.1:0-757 GCF_000754665.1 Bison bison bison | reverse complement strand
AAAACATTTTTGCAAGTATGAATGCTTAGATTTGATTCATGAACAATACATTTTAGACTGGTTTAGAATTATTGATAATTTATTTTTAAAAGCAAAGGAAAAACAACTGAGCACGAGTTTTCTATCTTTAGAGCAGTTTGTGAAAATATGGTAAAAAGATGTTTTCATTTTCTTGTTCTTATAAATATTATTGTACAGAGCTATTATTAATGCCTTATTTTTAAATCTTAAAAATTCCTCCAAATATTGACATTAGTGAATCAAACAAAATGTCTTTGGTATTTTAAACTTTGCTCTTCATGCATCTGTAATTTCATTTCCTTTTTAAATATAAAATCTTGTCTTTGTTACAAAAAAAGAAAAAAAAACCTCTGAGCAAATAAAAGTCCAAAACCAAATTTCAAAGAAGAATTAATATCAAAATTCTCAAACTGTTCTAAAAAGCAGAAGAGAAGGGGATGCTTTCAACTTATTTTACAAGGTCAGCCTTCAGTTCAGTTCAGTCACTCAGTCGTGTCCGACTCTTTGTGACCCCATGAATCACAGCACGCCAGGCCTCCCTGTCCATCACCAACTCCCAGAATTCACCCAGACTCACGTCCATCGAGTCAGTGATGCCATCCAGCCATCTCATCCTCTGTCGTCCCCTTCTCTTCCTGCCCCCAATCCCTCCCAGCATCAGAGTCTTTCCAATGAGTCAACTCTTCGCATGAGGTGGCCAAAGTACTGGAGTTTCAGCTTTAGCATCATTCCTTCC
>NW_011396430.1:0-602 GCF_000754665.1 Bison bison bison | reverse complement strand
GTTGATAATCATGTTATGAAAAAATGCAATGTGATCCCAAAACTTGACTTAAAGGGAGAATAGAAAATTCCCTAGTCATATACGTAGCCCTAACCTCTTTGCAGAATTTGCCACTGAGGCAGTCTGGAACTGTAACAAATTTAGTATGAAATAGTGGATAAAACAAAGGATATTATCCTTCTTTATTAACCTTTACCCCCTTGGATAATCCCCCAAATCCCATGTGTGTGATAACCACCTCACTTCCTTTGGGCAGTCATTCATTATCTAATTCATGTCTTACACAAAGAGAAATGAGCTAATGTGCCTTATCAGATTAAAAAAAAAAATAGTCACCATGAGTGATGTCCAACAGGACAGGATCTTAGCAAATCCCTTCTGCCTCCATAGTCCTGGGTTTCTAAATACCTATAAAGCTACTAACCCACAGTCACAGCTCACAGGCTCATTCACAGCTTTATGTTGCTAAAGCAAACAGTCTGGGCAGAAGAATGACAGCATTACCCTCCTTTCTGATTATCCTCCTTTCTGCATCCTGATAACTAATGATTCGCTTTCCTGTTGGGATTCAGCCCCGACTGGGTAGCTTCAAGCTGTCAACT
>NW_011396429.1:0-644 GCF_000754665.1 Bison bison bison | reverse complement strand
CTGATTGCGTGGTTCGTGTCTGCTCAGCTCTTTGAGTATTGCCTCCTGAGGTCCCTGTTCGGGCGCCACCTGCCAGGGACCAGCCCCAGCTGATCCAGGGTATTCGAAGGAGAGATGGCCTAGGCGACTATTTATATGCTAATCAGAGATGTCAAGAATAATAGTATGAGGATAGCTCAGTAGGAAAATTCGGTGGAGAAAAGTGACTGAGTAGCTTGGTTTACGTGGGAGACCAATCAAACTTCAAGACAAGATGTTTTCACCACTTACGTAGGTCGAAGGTGCCCTCTCGAATAGCGGAAGGTGCATCACCCTAGACACCTTCTCGAGTGGGTCTTAGAAGCTCAGGTATAATTAGTAAGCGTGGTGGGTTCCGTGCTCCAAATGGAGACTCAGCTGGAAGTTCAAGGGAAGAATGACAAGGAACTTTATGAATTGGAGCTGTAAGTTAACTCTTTGACAGAGAGAGCGAGATGGTGGTGGGGGCAGCCCCCAGTGAAATCAGAGGTGAGAGCACAAAGCAAGAAAGTAGGCAGACTCTGGTTTTTTTTGGAGGGAGAGGCTCGAGAAAATCCGGGTGGACTCCTGAGGCTCCATCCTGCATTTTCGTATGCCGAGCCTCCTTCCTCATGACCTTTGTCCAG
>NW_011396428.1:0-626 GCF_000754665.1 Bison bison bison | reverse complement strand
ACCCACCGAATTCACAATCTCACTCCTGCCTTTGCCTGCATCTTAACATGCCCTTCCTCCCTCCTCATCTGCCTGATTCCTTCTTAGGTTCAGCTGTCAGGCTTGGTAGAGCAATTTCCATTTTTCCTGGGAAGTACCTGGGAGAAAAGTCACAGTTGACAGATTTGATATTTTTACCAAATGGAAGGTGGTGGAGATTTCACTATGAATCCCTGCTACACGATGAGCTGACGAGAAATGCAATCTGATGGCAGAGTTTGTCTGGGAAAGGCTTCCTTGCTAAGCATAGGATACAGAGAGAAAAGCTCTCCTCGTGCTTTATATGTGCCCGTTGTTGTGTTTGAATATGGCCTTTTGAATTTGGTCACAGAGTTGGAAGCATAAAGGGATCCAGGGTGACCACCTGCTTCACAGTGAGGAGGGATAAGCCGAAGCATGGGAATTTCAAAATGTCACTTTACCGTGTCTGTAACCCAGTACACCGAACAGGAGTTGAACCGCCCTACCCATACACTATGTTTTGCTGAGATTTTCACTATTTTTCCCTCTATAGTCTGAGTTTCTGTTAGGACAAGATGAAGTATATTAACACATCCTCCCTATGTAGGGGTTTGATTTACTAGTCC
>NW_011396427.1:0-523 GCF_000754665.1 Bison bison bison | reverse complement strand
GAGAATGCACCTAGACCTGATTTGGATGTTGCAAAAAGAGCTGTAGTCTTTTGTTAAAGAACTTTTTTCGTACATGTACCTACCATCAATAGTATTTGGTACTTGGGAGCAGCCATAGGAGGACTATTCTTAATAATTTTAACTGTTTTATTTCTTGCACCTTGTTTATTAAAAACTGATTGATGATCTATGGATGATAAAGGCTTCCATCTATGGAAATTGTCTGCAGTTAAAGGAACATAAGCATGCGCCTATATAAAAAGAAAGGGGGAGATGCGGGGAGCTGCCCATGAGAACGGGGTCCTTTATCTAAAGGATACAGCTCTGGGAGCTGCCTCAGTCCTTGAGAGTTTGCTTGCAAACATAGCTCTCTGTCCCGCCACCCCAGAGATTAGGCGATTATTTACTGAGACACCTGGAGTTCTGGACAAACTTCTCACGCACAGGGAAATGTTATCTGGTGTAAGAAATAATAACAGGGTGCTATTCCCATGCTCTCAAGATTTCTTGTGATTTTTGTAAG
>NW_011396426.1:0-539 GCF_000754665.1 Bison bison bison | reverse complement strand
GTCAAGAATAATAGTATGAGGAGAGCTCAGTAGGAAAATTCGGTAGGGAAAAAAGACTGAGTAGCTGGTTTACGCGGAAGACCAATCAAACTTCAAGACAAGAAGTTTGCACCACTTACGTAGGCCGCAGGCGCCCTCTCGAACAGCGAAAGGTGCCTCACCATAGACAGCTTCTCGAGTGGATCTTAGCAGCCCAATCATAATTAGTAAGCGTGGTGGGTTCCGCGCTCCAGATGGAGACTCAGCTGGAAGTTAAAGGGAAGAATGACAAGGAACTTTAGGAATTGGAGCTGTAAGTTAACTCTTTGACAGAGAGAGCGAGATGGTGGTGGGGGACAGCCCCCAGTGAAATCAGAGGTGGGAGCACAAAGCAATACAGTAGGCAGACTCCGGTTTTTTTTGGGGGGAGATAGTCGAGAATATCCGGGTGGACTCCTGAGGCTCGATCCCGCATTTGCGTATGCCGAGCCTCCTTCCTCATGACCTTTGTCCATAGTGGAATGCCTCCCCAGCTCCAGGCACATGATCAGTGCATGCTC
>NW_011396425.1:0-883 GCF_000754665.1 Bison bison bison | reverse complement strand
AAATTTTCTCCATCGAGAAGAAAACTGTAAATAAATACAGACAGTAAACAGGAGGGAGCTCCCTGGGAGTGGTTAGGACTCAGTGCTTTCACTGATTAGGGCTCAGGTTCAGCCCCTGGCCGGGAGACTATGAATCCACAAGCTGCTGCAGTGTGGCCCCCCAAAATTAAAATAATCTGGGGAAAAACATGTTGCCAGCAAAGGGGTAATTTTCTTATTTTTTAAAGAACGACTATAAATCTACATTAAGAAGAAAAAAAAGGCAAAGCCTAGCAGAAAAATGAGCAAAGGAAGTGAGCAAGTAGTTCACAGAAAGAAAAGCAGATGTTTTGAAAATAGATAAAATGCTTAGCCTCATTTTCATGCCATCGTTTGTGACTCAGATGGATTTAGTTCTTTTTTAATGATAACATTTTATATTGTTAGGGGGTGTGGGGAAACAAGCACCTTCATGTGTTGCACCTTCATAGATAAATTGATGCAAACACCCAGGAGAGCAATTTGGTAGTACCCAATTTTTAAATAAAGATTCCTGGACATTCCCTGGCGATCCAGTGGCTTTCACTACCAAGGATGTGAGTTTGATCTCTGGTCGGGGAACTGAGATCCTGCAAGCCATGAGACATGGCTAAAAACTTAAAGAAAGCAGGAATAGAAGGAACATACCTCAACATAATAAAAGCTATATATGACAAACCCACAGCAAACATTATCCTCAATGGTGAAAAATTGAAAGCATTTCCTCTAAAGTCAGGAACAAGACAAGGGTTCCCACTTTCACCATTACTATTCAACATAGTTTTGGAAGTTTTGGCCACAGCAATCAGAGCAGAAAAAGAAATAAAAGGAATCCAAATTGGAAAAGAAGAAGTAAAACTCTCAC
>NW_011396424.1:0-606 GCF_000754665.1 Bison bison bison | reverse complement strand
GATGCCAGATTCCCCTACCATGGCTCGGGAGCAATGACGCGCTCCCCCTCGCCACTCGCATGGAGACCCGACTTCCCTGGCGCCCCACGAGAGGCTCACTGACCTCGCCGTCGTACCTCGTGAGAAACCCGCACCCTGGGGGCCGCCGCTCCGAGAACCACCCCGAGACTCCCCCGTCATCGCGGAGATGAGGGCCTTCGTCTCCTGCATGGCCTAGAGGCCAACCTCGCGACCTCTCTCCAAACGCCTCAGGAGGCTTGACTCCCTTTAGTCCACCCAGTGAGCTCCAAGAGATACCCGTCGCGACTCGAGAGCAGAGCGGGGTTCTTTGCTTCCACTCGAGATGAATGCCTGTCTCCCCGGGTGCGTCTGGAATGCCAGCCCGAGATCCCGGTCGCCCCTGGAGAGGAACATTGGCTTCTGGACACAAGCCCAGATGAGGTCTATTGGCCCTGCAGTCACTCGAGAGCAATCCCCAGCTTTCCTTCGCAACTCGAATGGAAGATTGGACTTCCCTGGGCCAACACAAGAGGCATCCCGAATTCCCCGTCGTAACTCGAGAATCCCGCCGCAACTCGAGAAAAACCACGTGGTTCCCCCGTCATC
>NW_011396423.1:0-780 GCF_000754665.1 Bison bison bison | reverse complement strand
CAGGAAAGAAACCCTGGTTTTTGATAAGAATCAAAAACTGCTGACTTTGCATCCCCTATTATCCTCTATGTGTAACTTAGGGTATAAAAAACCCCTGTTGAAAATAAAGCTACGGGCCTTGCCCACGAACGCTTGGTCTCCCCATGTCATTCTTCCCTTTAACTTCCAGCTGAGTCTCCATCTGGAGCGCGGAACCCACCACGCTTACTAATTATGCCTGGGCTGCTAAGACCCACTCGAGAAGGTGACTAGGGTGAGGCACCTTCCACTATTCGAGAGGGCGCCTGCGGCCTATGTAGGTGGTGCAAAATTCTTGTCTTGAAGTTTTATTGGTCTTCCGCGTAAACCAAGCTAATCAGTCTCTTTCTCCACCGAATTTTCCTACTGAGCTATCCTCATACTATTATTATTGATATCTCTGATTAGCATATAAATAGTCGCCTAGGCCATCTCTCCTTCAAATACCCTGGATCAGCTGGGTCTGGTCCCCGGCAGGTGGCTCCGGAACAGGGATCTCAGGAGGCAAGAGTCAAAGAGCTGGGCAGACAAGAAGCACGCAATCAGCAGGCAATAAGCATGGAGTTCATCAGTGACGAATCATGCTGCTCAACTGGCAATAATCAAGCAGGTGACCAGGCAGGAATCACGCAGCTCAGCTGGCAATTGTCAAGCAGATGAGCAGACAGGAATCACGCAGCTCAGCTGGCAATTATCATGCAGGTGATCCGGCAGGAATCACGCAGCTCAGCAGGCACTGACACGTGACTCTGCAGGCCCTGA
>NW_011396422.1:0-525 GCF_000754665.1 Bison bison bison | reverse complement strand
GAGACAGGGAGTCAAGACCATCCCCACTGGAAAGGAAATAGCCACAAAGCAAAATAGGCGTGTCTGGGGAGGCCTTACACATAGCTGTGAGGAGAAGAGAAGCGAAAACAGAGGAGAAAGGAACAGATACACACATCTGAATGCAGAGTCCAAAGAATAGCAAGAAGAGATAGAAAGCCTCTTCAGCGATCCATGCAAAGACATAGAGGAAAAGCACAGAATGGGATAGACTAGGGATCTCTTCCAGAAACTCAGAGATACCAAAGGAACATTTCATGCAAAGATGGGCTCGATACAGGACAGAAATGGTATGGACCCAACAGAAGCAGAAGATATTCAGAAGAGATGGCAAGAATACACAGAAGAACCTTACAAAAACGATCTTCACGACCCAGATCATCACGATGGTGTGATCCCTGACCTAGAGCCAGACATCCTGGAATGCGAAGTCAAGTGGGCCTTAGAAAGCATCACTACGGACAAAGCTAGTGGAGGTGATGGAATGCCAGTGGAGCTCTTCCAAAT
>NW_011396421.1:0-599 GCF_000754665.1 Bison bison bison | reverse complement strand
GAAAGCCTGGTTTGCTGCAAGACTTACCCTTCCCCCACTTATCCTCTATGCATAACTTAAGGTATAAAAACTACTTTGAAAAATAAAGTGCAGGCCTTGTTCACCGAAACTTGGTCTCACCATGTCGTTCTTTCTCTTAGCTTCTGGCTGAATTATTCAGCCTCTTTTCTCCACTGAATTTCCTCACTGAGCTATCCTCATTCTATTACTCTTTATGTCCTTAATTAACATTTAATTAAGCAGTTGTTTCCTGATCTTCGCCTAGGCCGTCTCTCCTTCGAATACCCTGGATCACCCGGGGCTTGTCCACGGCACCCTATCAAGGCTCGAGAGCAAAGACGCGCTCGCCCTCGCCACTCTCATGGAGACCCGACTTCCCTGGCGCCCCACGAGATGCTCGCTGACCTCGCGGTCGTACCTCGTGAGAAAGCGCACACTGGGGCCGCCGCTCGAGAACAACCCCGAGACTCCCCGGTCATCGCGAGATGAGGGCCTTCGTTTCCTGCATGGCCTAGAGACCAATCTCGCGACCTCTCTCCAAACGCCTCAGGAGGCTTGACTCCCTTTAGTCCACCCAGTGAGCTCCAAGAGATACCCGT
>NW_011396420.1:0-537 GCF_000754665.1 Bison bison bison | reverse complement strand
TAGTCAATATTAAATATCTAGTAGTTTTGTTTTTGCTCCTCTACTGTAGACATGTCTAAGAGTCATCAACATGAAGCACAAAATGTTCATAGTGCCTCGGTTTGTTCTAAGGTAAAAATTGCTATATCGTTATATCTGTCACAAGCTTGTCAACAAGAAAGTACCTCGAAAGAACAGGAACAAAACGAAAAATTAAATGTGATATGAGCTTTTAGAGAAACTATGAACACTAATTACACTCGAAAATATCTGCCTATGAGTGTCTTGATTGAAGGCAGAGGAGAAGGGGACGACAGAGGCTAAGATGGTTGGATGGCATCACTGATTCGATGGACATGAGTTTGAGCAAGCCCCTGGAGTTGGTGATGGACACGGAAGCCCAGCGTCCTGCAGGCCACGGGGTCCCAAAGAGTCAGACACGACTGAGCCACTGAACTGAACTGAACATACAATCGTTTCTCCAGGTGTTTGGGTTACCCGAGTTTCTATCCTGTGCTAAACTAAGTGACGACAGTGTACTGAAGAGCTGGGTCATTT
>NW_011396419.1:0-550 GCF_000754665.1 Bison bison bison | reverse complement strand
GCGATCGGAGTCTGAAATCAGAGGAACCCTGAGGTTCCTGCCTCAACTGGAGATGAGGCCCTCTTCCCAATCGCACCAAACCCCCGTCGGAGTCCCCGACGACGGCCACCCCCCCCCCCAACCTCCCAGTTTCCCTGACTTCTCAGAGCCACCATGAGAAGCCCCCTGAGGTCACCTGCACAAGTCGAGGGAAGCCAGGGTTTCCTGCCTCAACCCGAGAAAGACCTCGAGAGACCTTCTTCAACACGTCTCGAGGCCAGGTTCCCCTACCATGACTCGAGAGCAATGACGCGCTCCCCCTCGCCACTCGCATGGAGACCCGACTTCCCTGGCGCCCCACGAGCGGCTCACTGACCTCGCCGTCGTACCTCGTGAGAAACCGCACCCTGGGGCCGCCGCTCGAGAACCACCCCGAGACTCCCCCGTCATCGCGGAGATGAGGGCCTTCGTCTCCTGCATGGCCTAGAGGCCAACCTCGCGACCTCTCTCCAAACGCCTCAGGAGGCTTGACTCCCTTTTAGTCCACCCAGTGAGCTCCAAGAGATACCCG
>NW_011396418.1:0-575 GCF_000754665.1 Bison bison bison | reverse complement strand
CACACGAAGGGGCAGTTTTTCCGTGCGTCGTTTGGAAAAAAACCCCAGGTTCCAAATACAGCTCGACAAGCGGCCTCTCTCCCCGGGGACATCTCGAGAGGCAAGCGGAGTTCCATGCCTCCACCCAAGACGAGGCCTGACTCTTCTGTCCCCAATCTGCAGGGACCCGGCGATCGGAGTCTGAAATCAGAGGTACCCTGCGGTTCCTGCCTCAAGTGGAGATGAGGCCCTCTTCCAATGCACCAAACCCAGTGGAGTCCCGAGAGGCCCCTTCCACATCCAGTTTCCCTGGCTTCTCAGAGCCACCATGAGAAGCCCCCTGAGGTCACCTGCACAAGTCGAGGGAACCCAGGGTTTCCTGCCTCAACCCGGGAAAGACCTCGAGAGACCTTCTTCAACACGTCTCGAGGCCAGATTCCCCTAGCATGGCTCGGGAGCAATGACGCGCTCCCCCTCGCCACTCGCATGGAGACCCGACTTCCCTGGCGCCCCACGAGAGGCTCACTGACCTCGCCGTCGTACCTCGTGAGAAACCGCACACTGGGGCCGCCGCTCGAGAACAACCCCGAGATTCC
>NW_011396417.1:0-991 GCF_000754665.1 Bison bison bison | reverse complement strand
TACTAGAGCTGGGTCTTATAATACGGGAGAGATTGAGCTTTAAGTCTGACTCCAGTAGGGACACAACTAGGATTTATAGCTATGGAACAGGATGGGTCCATGGGATTGCAAATAGAGACTAGCAGACTGCAATGAACAACAACAACAGAGTGGGTGTCAGTGAATGGAAATTTATTAAGAGGGCCATAAGGGTGAGGGTGGATTCTGGCTCAACTGAGAGGATCATTGCTGAGGCTAGGCAAGGCTGATAAGATATTGAGGCGAGTGATAAGGAATTTGATCTGATACTGAGGGTGGTCAGATCAAGGGTGAGGTATGTTTTCTAAACTGAACTAGCAGATTCTGGCTTAGATTGGACTAAATGGGCAGGCGCCCCGGGATAAATACATGGCCCAAAGTTGGCAGTGCATTAATGAACTACTGCTGCATAACAAATTACCCCAAACTAACAGCTTAGATTGGACTAAATGGGCAGGCGCCCCGGGATAAAGACATGGCACAAAGTTGGCAGTGCATTAATGAACTACTGGTACATGACAAATTACCCAAACTAACAGACTTAAACAATATTATCTCATACTGCTGCTGAAAGGAATCCAGGTAGAATTCAGTTGAGTGTTCTGGCTCAGGGTTTCATGAGATTGTCGTCATCTGAAGCCTTGACATGGGCTGGTGGATTCCTTCCAAGATGGTTTACTCACATAACTGTTGAAACCAGTTTCCTTGCTGGCTGTTTGGAGGAAACCTCAGTTCTTTCCCATGGGCCCCTCTACTGGGTTACATGAGTTTTGTCAAGATACTACTAAGCTGGCTTCTAGAGTGATCCAAGAGGATGAGCAAGGAGGCTGCAGTGCCTTTTATGACCTAGTCTCAGACACTTCATTTTCATTTCTACAATATTCTAACATTAGAAGTGAGCCACTAAGTCCAGCCCACATGTGAAGGGGAGTATAAACATCCACCCTTGAAAGAAAGGACTTGTGGACATCCT
>NW_011396416.1:0-793 GCF_000754665.1 Bison bison bison | reverse complement strand
GTGCACGCACTGATCAGGTGGCTGATCAGGAACTGACCACCTTACCGCGCATGCAATGATCACGTGGCTGGCGTTCACTGATCACGTGTTTATCATACGGTGATCACGTGACTGAGAGGCGCTGATCACGTGACTGTGCCGTCAGTGATCACGTGGCTGAGCAGGCACTGATATCGTGACTGAGCATGCACTGATCATGTGCCGGGAGCCGGGGAGGCATTCCACTCTGGACAAAGGTCATGAGGAAGGAGGCTTGGCATACGCAAATGCGGGATCGAGCCTCAGGAGTCCACCCGGATATTCTCGAGAATCTCCCCCCAAAAAAACCGGATTCTGCCTACTGTTTTGCTTTGTGCTCTCACCTCTGATTTCACTGGGGGCTGTCCCCCAACACCATCTCGCTCTCTCTGTCAAAGAGTTAACTTACAGCTCCAATTCATAAAGTTCCTTGTCATTCTTCCCTTTAACTTCCAGCTGAGTCTCCATCTGGAGCGCAGAACCCACCACGCTTACTAATTATGCCTGGGCTGCTAAGACCCCACTCGAGAAGGTGTCTGGGGTGAGGCCCCTTTCGCTATTCGAGAGGGCGCCTGCGGCCTACGTAAGTGGTGCAAACTTCTTGTCTTGAAGTTTGATTGGTCTTCCGCGTAAACCAAGCTACTCAGTCTCTTTTCTCCACCGAATTTTCCTACTGAGCTCTCCTCATACTATTATTCTTGACATCTCTGATTAGCATATAAATAGTCGCCTAGGCCATCTCTCCTTCGAATACCCTGGATCAGTTGGGGCTGGT
>NW_011396415.1:0-773 GCF_000754665.1 Bison bison bison | reverse complement strand
CATTTATCCTGTTCCTTTATCTGCTGGGTATTCCTCTGTCTCTTCATCTTGTTTAAATTGCTGAGTTTGGGGTGTCCTTTCTGTATTCTGGCAGTTTGTGGAGTTCTCTTTATTGTGGCATTTCCTCACTGTGTGTGGGTTTGTACAGGTGGCTTGTCAAGGTTTCTTGGTTAGGGAAGCTTGTGTCGGTATTCTGGTGGGTGGAGCTGGATTTCTTCTCTCTGGAGTGCAATGAAGATGCAGAGAAAGCCTTTGACAAAATTCAACATCCATTTATGATAAAAACTCTCCAGAAAGCAGGAATAGAAGGAACATACCCCAACATAATAAAAGCTATATATGACAAGCCAACAGCAAACATTATCCTCAATGGTGAAAAATTGAAAGCATTTCCTCTAAAGTCAGGAACAAGACAAGGGTGCCCACTTTCACCATTACTATTCAACATAGTTTTGGAAGTTTTGGCCACAGCAATCAGAGCAGAAAAAGAAATAAAAGGAATCCAAATTGGAAAAGAAGAAGTAAAACTCTCACTGTTTGCAGATGACATGATTCTCTACATAGAAAACCCTAAAGACTCCAACAGAAAATTACTAGAATTAATCAATGAATATAGTAAAGTTGCAGGATATAAAATCAACACACAGAAATCCCTTGCATTCCTATACACTAATAATGAGAAAATAGAAAGAGAAGTTAAGGAAACAATTCCACTCACCATTGCAACAAAAAGAATAAAATACTTAGGAATATATCTACCTAAAGAAACTAAA
>NW_011396414.1:0-555 GCF_000754665.1 Bison bison bison | reverse complement strand
AAAAAGAAGGAACTGGAAGATGATCTGCATATAAGTGTCGGTCTGCACCTTTGACAGTGTATAACACTGATTCTTTGGACCTTAAATGAGGAGCAACAACCTTGAGAAGACTTTTATTATTTTTAAAAAAATGCTAACTGGAGGTACAGAGAACTTGTGCCCCCATTCCCCCCAGGAATTAAATTGGAGCCAGACCAGCATGGTTGTATTCACAACTGAAACTCTACTAGTGAATATTTTGTTATAGGGATAATTTTGTCATACCTACATTTCTGTGTTTTTTTAAGGATCTTTCCAAGGAGATTTCTACTTTCTTCATTCAAAGAGACTTCAAACAACCTATAGACATGTTCCAGAAAAGATCTGAACTCTGGCAATAAGCATAGTTCAAATGTGAACTTCTGCTACACACTAACCAGTCATTTTATTATCTCATCCATCCCTCCATGTTAGTAAAAATATTGAAATATATACTAACTCTGAATCAAATGTATAACTTACTGTACTTTCTGGAAAAATTTATCATCCTCCCAAGCTCAACACCACAGTACCACT
>NW_011396413.1:0-729 GCF_000754665.1 Bison bison bison | reverse complement strand
GGTTGCCATTCCTTCTCCAATGCACGAAAGTGAAAAGTGAAAGCGAAGTCGCTCAGTCGTGTCCGACTCTTAGTGACCCCATGGACTGAAGCCTACCAAGCTCCTCCATCCATGGGATTTTCCAGGCAAAGTACTGGAGTGGGGTGCCATTGCCTTCTCCGCATATTAACATTATATTTTGCTTATACCAGGTTAAAAACTTCTGTTGTAACCTCAGAAACTCTCTTTTCCCAGTTTAAGTAGAAAACAATCTGACTGATTCTAAGCCCGATTTCTGATTAAGACAAAGCAGCTTTTCCAGGTCCTCCCTAAGGTTTTGCATGTTTTTTGTTTGTTGTTTTTGTTTTTCCTTCCTGGTTCTTCAGAGCTACAAATCATTTGAATTAGGCTTTTTTTTTTTCAAATCAATTTGAATAAAGTTTGGTTTTCAGGAGATGGGCCTGGCTGAGCAAAAGAGCCCTCTTGGTAATAGTCTTCCTGAAGCAGGCAAATGGAGGTATCCTGCCCTGGTTTTGTCATTATCCTTTTACAGTTTTTTTCCTCTGTCCACTCTAGAAGATGGGCAGTGTGCGTATCTGCATGTCCACACTGGTTCACAGTATAGACCACTCAGATGCTTTCATACAACATACAAAAAAAATTACAAGACAAAGCAAGTTGCCTTCCCTCCTTCTACATACAAACCTTGCTGTTGTTTTTTTCATGACCTCTTTCCCCCTTAATGGCTGT
>NW_011396412.1:0-660 GCF_000754665.1 Bison bison bison | reverse complement strand
CGGAGTTCCATGCCTCAACCCAAGACGAGGCCTGACTCTCCTGTCCCCAGTCTGCAGGGACCCTGCGATGGGAGTCTGAAATCAGAGGAACCCTGAGGTTCCTGCCTCAACTGGAGATGAGGCCCTCTTCCAATGCACCAAACCCAGTGGAGTCCCGAGAGGCCCCTACCACCTCCAGTTTCCCTGACTTCTCAGAGCCACCATGAGAAGCCCCCTGAGGTCACCTGCACAAGTCGAGGGAACCCAGGGTTTCCTGCCTCAACCCGAGAAAGACCTCGAGAGACCTTTTTCAACACGTCTCGAGGCCGGATTCCCCTACCATGACTCGAGAGCAATGACGCGCTCCCCCTCGACACTTGCATGGAGACCCGACTTCCCTGGCGCCCCACGAGAGGCTCACTGACCTCGCCGTCGTACCTCGTGAGAAATCCCGCCCTGGGGCCGCCGCTCGAGAACAGCCCCGAGACTCCCCCGTCATCGCGAGATGTGGACCTCCGTCTCCTGCATGGCCTAGAGACCAATCTCGCGACCTCTCTCCAAAAGCCTCAGTAGGCTTGACTCCCTTAGTCCACCCAGTGAGCTACAAGAGATACCCGTCGCGACTCGAGAGCAGAGCGGGGTTCTTTGCTTGCACTCGAGATGAATGCCTGTCTCCCTGTG
>NW_011396411.1:0-662 GCF_000754665.1 Bison bison bison | reverse complement strand
TGCCCCGGCGGCTAGAGCCACCTGTAGTGATTCAGGGGTGTCGGGCCTCTCCTCCCCTCCACACCCTCTAGGGTGTCTGTGCCGTGAACGCCCCACGGGCCTTAACGTCCTCCCCTCTCGGTGTGTTCCTTTCGTTGGTAGAAGACTCGGCCAGAGAGGCCCGGAGAAAGAGGACAGTCATCTCTCCTTCTCAGACCAGGATCCTCGTGCAAGCCTTTCACGAGGGATCGCTTCCCGGGGATTGCCGCCAGGGAGGAACTGGCTCGTCAGACGGGAATCCCAGAACCTCGCATCCAGGTAAGTCCTCCAGCCAGCGCACGGGCCCAGGACGTGGCCCAGGAGCAAGGAGGGTTCAGCCCTGCCAAGCGTCTGGAGCTGGATACACGTAGGCTGGGGCTGGGGCTGGGGCGTTGGGGGGAAGGGGCCGAAAGTCGGCGGCCTGAGTGGAGGGTTTTGGGCCGCTTCTGGCCGTGCGGGCACCCCTCATTTCCCAGGGCCAAGGGATTCGTTTGCAGAAAATGGCCCTGCAGAAGTCGCCCTGGGCCTGACAGACCAGAGGCCGGGCGGCTGGGGGGGCTGTCGAACGGGCGCCGCGGCGGCGCCAGCACGGTGGGTGATCTGGACGGCCACGGCTTCTGATGTGCCTGTCTGCCTTTTGCTCC
>NW_011396410.1:0-584 GCF_000754665.1 Bison bison bison | reverse complement strand
GTGCCTTACACACGCACGCGCGCGCACACACACACACACACACACACACACAGCTTGCTTCGAGGTCCTTTCCTAGTGGATAATAAGCTATTTTGTTTTTATACTCCGTCGACCCCACTGTACTAGTTCCTGGTCTCCTCTTTCCCAAGTTAAATAAAACATCTGCCACGTGTTCACTCCCTATAGGCTTGGGAAGCAGAAGCCACCTTTCTGAGGGAGGCTAACTCTGCTCCCAACTCCCAGGACACGGAATGAAGGTGACTGTGGTGGCACCACCTGTGTCCAGGTGCCCGGATCAGCATCACCCCTGTCCTCCTCTCTTTCACCCGAGGATAGGAGCCCCTAGTCGTCAAGGAAGCTGAGTGACCGCGTCTGGAGCCAAAGGACCAATCGCGGCTCCTGAGGGCTGGAGACCCGCAGGCATCGTGGTCCGGGGTCTCTGCCTGGGACCTGTTGGTTCCCGGACACCTCACACTGCCAGCTCTGCCACTCTTTCCAGGCCTAGAGGACCTGAGCACTGAGCTGGACAATGGGCCCGGCTGAGACACCGCAGACTGCGCTCAGGACTCTGTGCTCAGCGGGGA
>NW_011396409.1:0-628 GCF_000754665.1 Bison bison bison | reverse complement strand
GCACTGATCAGGTGGCTGATCAGGAGCTGACCACCTGACTGCGCATGCAGTGATCAGGTGTCTGGTCGTTCACTGATCAGGTGTTTATCATACGGTGATCACGTGACTGAGAGGCGCTGATCACGTGACTGTGCCGTCAGTGATCACGTGCCTGAGCATGCACTGACATCGTGATTGAGCATGCACTGATTATGTGCGGGGAGCCGGGGAGGCATTCCACTCTAGACAAAGGTCATGAGGAAGGAGGCTCGGCATACGCAAATGCGGGATCGAGCCTCAGGAGTCCACCCGGATATTCTCGAGCATCTCACCCCCCAAAAAAACAGAGTCTGCCTACTGTATTGCTTTGTGCTCTCACCTCTGATTTCACTGGGGGCTGTCCCCCACCACCATCTCGCTCTCTCTGTCAAAGAGTTAACTTACAGCTCCAATTCATCAAGTTCCTTGTCATTCTTCTCTTTAACTTCCAGCTGAGTCTCCATCTGGAGCGCGGAACCCACCACGCTTACTAATTATGCCTGGGCTGCTAAGACCCACTCGAGAAGGTGTCTAGGGTGAGGCACCTTTCGCTATTCGAGAGGGCGCCTGCGGCCTACGTAAGTGGTGCAAACTTCTTGTCTTGAAGTTT
>NW_011396408.1:0-508 GCF_000754665.1 Bison bison bison | reverse complement strand
CTTTTTTTTTTTTTTTTGTCTCTATTAGTTTTTCTTTCTGCCCCTCAGACTGGATAACTGCAATTGATCTCTCTTATATATATACACTTTTGTCTTCCTTAAATCTCTTGTTGAAATTCTCTAGTGATTTTTTTATTATTTTATAAAAAATAGTTTAAAGGTCTCCAACTATTTTTAAGTTGACTTCTTGATTTGATATTTATTGATTGCTATAAGCCTTTGACTTTTTTTAAGAGTTAAGCAAAATCAATTCTGATTTTTTTGGTTTACTTTTACTATGTTTGTAGAGAGACAAACTATACAATCATTTTGTACCTTTTATACTTTTCAACTCCAGAATTCTTATTTGGTTCCTTTTTTATAGTTTCTCTCTTTATTGATATCTATCATTCTTGAGGCATTATTTGCATAATGTCCTTTAGTTTTGTCCATAGTTCCTTTACCTCTTTGACTATAAGACAATAGAGTCTTTTTCTAGTAAGTCCAATGTCTATACTTCCACAGAGAC
>NW_011396407.1:0-723 GCF_000754665.1 Bison bison bison | reverse complement strand
TCAGGCCTCGTCTTGGGTTGAGGCATGGAACTCCGCTTGCCTCTCGAGGTGTTCCCGGGGAGACAGGCCACTTGTCGAGCGGTATTTGGAACCGGGTGGTTTTCCCGACGATGCACGGGTGAGTCACTACCCCTTCGTGTTGACTTCATTCACAGGGTGGAGTTCGAAGAGGTGTCCGGGCAGCGGGTTCTTATCAAGACGGGACCGGGAAATCGGGGTCCTTCGGAATGTGGAAGCACCCACGAGGCCACGTCTGGAATGTCGTCGTGAGACCTGCCTCATACTGAGGTGTGACCGGAAGGTCGGGAACCCCTTCCAGACAAAGCAGGGGAGTCGACCCTCCTGTCCAGATCAGGAGGGTAGAAGGGGCTCAGAGGAAGTGGTGCCGGAAAACCTCGGTGTTCCTCTCGAGGGAGACCGGGATGTCAGGGAACTTTGTGGGTCGCATCAAGGGTGCCAAGTACCGTTTCGACCTCCAATACCTAACGTGGGACTTCTCCTGTCACACTGAAGCGGGAAAGGGCTTCATCTTGCGATGACGGGGGAACCACGTGGATTTTCTCGAGTTGCGGCAGGATTCTCTAGTTACGACGGGGAATTCAGAATGCCTCTTGTGTTGGCCCAGGGAAGTCCAATCTTCCATTCGAGTTGCGAAGGAAAGCTGGGGATTGCTCTCGAGTGACTGCAGGGCCAATAGACCTCATCTAGGCTTGTGTCCAGAAG
>NW_011396406.1:0-645 GCF_000754665.1 Bison bison bison | reverse complement strand
AGAAGGAACTGCTCTATGGAACAGGCCCTGCCTGATTCCTTCAGTTCATCTGTTTTCATTCTTCTCTGTCAGTGGAATCACTGAGGTGGTGCATGTATTGGAAGTATTGTGCAATACTGGTCTGAGAACTTGAAAACATTTCTATAATGTCTTAAAACTCTAGAATTGGTCAATGTAAGTTGTTGTCTCTTTGCCATAGTTATCTTGGAAAGCCTTATGTTTTATAAACTGTGTTGCCATTGCTCAAAACATTTTGGGAAGTTTCTCTTTGAATTGCTTTCAGAGTCTGCATTTGACTTTTTGCATCTCTTCAGTAGTGACAATATTTTGGTTTGTAGATTTCATGCTGAGAGTGTATTTTTTTTTTTTTGGATATTTTAAAGAGCCCAAAGTTACTTCACCTATGGTCTGGTGGGAAATATGAAGGTTTTTTGTGTTTTTTTTTTGTAAAATGGTTACAAGGTTATGAGACTGATTTTTATAGTCTAGATTAGAAGTGTTGGAGAAGACTCTTGAGAGTCCCTTGGACTGTAAGGAGATCCAACCAGTCCATTCTGAAGGAGATTAGCCCTGGGCTTTCTTTGAAAGGAATGATGCTGAAGCTGAAACTCCAGTACTTTGGCCACCTTATGCGAAGAGTTGACT
>NW_011396405.1:0-694 GCF_000754665.1 Bison bison bison | reverse complement strand
GATGAAGCCCTGTCCCGCTACAGCGTCCCAGGAGAAGCCCCACGTTAGGAATTGGAGGTCGAAACGGTACTTGGCACCCTTGATGCGCCCCCACAAAGTTCCCTGGCATCCCGGTCTACCTGGAGAGGAACACCGAGGTTTTCCGGCACCACTTCCTCTGAGCCCCTTCTACCCTCCTGATCTCCACAGGAGGGTCGACTCCCCTGCTTTGTCTGGAAGGGGTTCCTGACCTTCCGGTCGCACCTCAGGATGAGGCCGGTCTCACGACGACATTCCACGCGTGGCCTCGTGGGTGCTTCCACATTGCGAAGTACCCCGATTTCCCGGTCCCCTCTTGATCAGAACCCGATGCCCGAACACCTCTCCGAACTCCACCCTGTGAATGAAGGCAACACGAAGGGGCAGTGACTCGCCCGTGCATCGTCCGGAAAAAACCCCCAGGTTCCAAATACAACTCGACAAGTGGCCTCGCTCCCCGGGGACACCTCGAGAGGCAAGCGGAGTTCCATGCCTCAACCCAAGACGAGGCCTGACTCTCCTGTCCCCAGTCTGCAGGGACCCTGCGATCGGAGTCCAAAATCAGAGGAACCCTGAGGTTCCTGCCTCAACTGGAGATGAGGCCCTCTTCCAATGCACCAAACCCAGGGGAGTCCCCAGAGGCCCCCCCCCACCTCCAGTTTCCCTGACTTCTCAG
>NW_011396404.1:0-627 GCF_000754665.1 Bison bison bison | reverse complement strand
GGCTCTGAGAAGTCAGGGAAACTGGAGGTGGGAGGGGCCTCTCGGCACTCCACTGGGTTTGGTGCATTGGAAGAGGGCCTCATCTCCAGTTGAGGCAGGAACCTCAGGGTTCCTCTGACTTCAGACTCCGATCGCAAGGTCCCTGCAGACGTGGGACAGGAGAGTCAGGCCTCGTCTGGGTTGAGGCACGGAACTCCGCTTGCCTCTCGAGGTGTCCCCGGGGAGAGAGGCCACTTGTCGAGCGGTATTTGGAACCTGGGGGTCTTTTCCGGACGATGCACGGGCGAGTCACTGCCCCTTCGTGTTGACTTCATTCACAGGGTGGAGTTCGGAGAGGTGTCCGGGCATCGGGTTCTTACCAAGAGGGGACCGGGAAATCGGGGTGCTTCGCAATGTGGAAGCACCCACGAGGCCACGTCTGGAATGTCGTCGTGAGACCGGCCTCATCCTGAGGTGCGACCGGAAGGTCGGGAACCCCTTCCAGACAAAGCAGGGGAGTCGACCCTCCTGTGGAGATCAGGAGGGTAGAAGGGGCTCAGAGGAAGTGGTGCCGGAAAACCTCGGTGTTCCTCTCCAGGGAGACCGGGATGCCGGGGAACTTTGTGGGGGCGCATCAAGGGTGCCAAG
>NW_011396403.1:0-596 GCF_000754665.1 Bison bison bison | reverse complement strand
ACGGAAAAATTGCCCCTTCGTGTTGACTTCATTCACAGGGTGGAGTTCGGAGAGGTGTCCGGGCATCGGGTTCTTATCAAGAGGGGACCGGGAAATCGGGGTCCTACGGAATGTGGAACCACCCACGAGGCCACGTCTGGAATGTCTTCGTGAGACCGGCCTCATCCTGAGGTGCGACCGGAAGGTCGGGAACCCCTTCCAGACAAAGCAGGGGAGTCGACCCTCCTGTCCAGATCAGGAGGGGAGAAAGGGCTCAGAGGAGGGGGTGCCGGGAAATCCGTCAGTGTTCCTCTCGAGGGAGACCGGGATTTCGGGGAACTTTGTGGGTCGCATCAAGGGTGCCAAGTGCCCTTTCGACCTCCAATTCCTAACGGGGGACTTCTCCTGTAGACGCTGTAGCGGCAAAGGGCTTCATCTTGCGATGACGGGGGACCACGTGGTTTTTCTCGAGTTACGGCGGGATTCTCGAGTTACGACGGAGAATTCAGGCTGCCTCTTGTGTTGGCCCAGGCAAGTCCAATCTTCCATTCGAGTTGCGAAGGAAAGCTGGGGATTGCTCTCGAGTGACTGCAGGGCCAATAGACCTCATCTAGGCT
>NW_011396402.1:0-637 GCF_000754665.1 Bison bison bison | reverse complement strand
AACCACGTGGTTCCCCCGTCATCGCAAGATGTAGCCCTGTGCCGCTACAGCGTCTCAGGAGAAGTCCCACTTTAGGAATTGGAGTTCGAAACGGTACTTGTCACCCTTGATGCGACCCACAAAGCGCCCCGACATCCCGGTCTCCCTCGAGAGGAACACCGAAGTTTTCCGGCACCACTTCCTCTGAGCCTCTTCTACCCTCCTGATCTGGACAGGAGGGTCGACTCCTCTGCTTTGTCTGGAAGGGGTTCCCGACCTTCCGGTCGCACCTCAGGATGAGGCCGGTCTCACGACGACATTCCAGACGTGGCCTCGTGGGTGGTTCCACATTCCGAAGGCCCCCGATTTCCCAGTCCCCTCTTGATAAGAACCCGATGCCCGGACACCTCTTCGAACTCCACCCTGTGAATGAAATCAACACGAAGGGGTAGTGACTCGCCCGTGCATCGTGGGGAAAAAACCCCCAGGTTCCAAATACCGCTCGTCAAGTGGCCTGTCTCCCCGGGAACACCTCGACAGGCAAGCGGAGTTCCATGCCTCAACCCAAGACGAGGCCTGACTCTCCTTTCCCAAGTCTGCTGGGACCCTCGGATCGGAGTCTGAAATCAGAGGAACCCTGAGGTTCCTGCCTCAACTG
>NW_011396401.1:0-598 GCF_000754665.1 Bison bison bison | reverse complement strand
AGCATTTAACACTTGGCCTTGTGTACACTAGTTCAGTGTATCAGCTCACCCCACCTTCTTTCCTTTTAAACAAGTTAATGTTGTACCATGATCTCTCCTCCAACCATCCACCAAGAAATTAGTCTTGTTTTTCTTCTTTTCCTACTGAAGTAGCTAAGACTGAAAATTGCTTTATTTTGTTTAATAGAATAATACAACAAACAGTTCCATGAAGAATCAGAGTACTCTCAATATACACAGAAACAAAAATATAAGTGAATGGAAAATTCCCAACAGTGCATTGTATGACTGGTTGACCTCTTCAAAATGTGTATTTGCTTGTTTTCTTTTTAATGGGCTATTTTAATACCTACTCACTAATGAGAGCTATCAATGTTTCCAACTGTCAAACAGCCAATGCAGAAGGATTAAGAAAAACATGGATAATGATTTCCTTGTAGGTAAAAAGAAAAATTATCACTCACGCTGTGTTTAAAGGAAGTCTTTCTGCCAGTATTAAGTTCCTTGGAGAAGGGAGAGTTCCAATGCTTTACAAAATACAATTTTAAAAATCAATGTGTTCAACTTGTTTTTACCTTTTGAAGACCTTCTAAAGAAA
>NW_011396400.1:0-807 GCF_000754665.1 Bison bison bison | reverse complement strand
GATGTATAGAAACAGTCTTATGGACTCTGTGGGAGGGGAGAGGGTGGGGAAAGATTTGGGAGAATGGCATTGAAACTGTAAAATATCATGTATGAAACGAAGATGCCAGTCCAGGTTTGAGTGCACGATACTGGATGCGTTGGGGCGTGGTGCACTGGGACGACCCAGAGGGATGGTATGGGGAGGGAGGAGGGAGGAGGGTTTAGGAGGGGGAACACATGTATACCTGTGGTGGATTCATTTTGGATGTTTGGCAAAACTAATACAATTATGTAAAGTTTAAAAATAAAATAAATTAAAAAAAAAAGAAAGCAGACTAGAGAGAGGAGCATAAACATACTCCTTGTAAATGGAGATTGTTAAGGGGGGGGTGGGGGCAGTGGCAATAACACTTAGCTGGTAGAGAACTGTCTTGCCCTTCTTTCCTTCTGGGAAGAGAGTCTGATCCTGAGTTTTCCAGAGGGGGCTGACCTCATAGGATGACCAACGTGGATACTGCTTGGTATAGTTAAGAGAATACACCCTGGAACCAGATATTCTGGGTTCAAGTCCTGGATCTGACATATAATAGTGTGACCTTGGACACTTAACCTCCCCGTGTCTCAGCCATCTGGAAAATATGGATGATAATAGAATATATTTCATAGGGTTGTTACATGAGTTTTGCTTGAGACTTATCTACTAGATAGCAGTTTATATGAGAAAGATTTTTCTTATTTTTTTCCAGCAGAAGAGTGGATTGAGGGAGATGGTTTTCCTTTCTGTGGCTTATTCCTTTGCAGAATCTTAAAGGCTGATTAAATGCAG
>NW_011396399.1:0-529 GCF_000754665.1 Bison bison bison | reverse complement strand
CCCCAACTGATCCAGGGTATTCGAAGGAGAGATGGCCTAGGCGACTATTTATATGCTAATCAGAGATGTCAAGAATAATAGTATGAGGAGAGCTCAGTAGGAAAATTTGGTGGAGAAAAGAGACTGAGTAGCTTGGTTTACGCGGAAGACCAATCAAACTTCAAGACAAGAAGTTTGCACCACTTACATAGGCCGCTGGCGCCCTCTCGAATATCGAAAGGTGCCTCACCCTAGACACCTTCTCGAGTGGGTCTTAGCAGCCCAGGCATAATTAGTAAGCGTGGTGGGTTCCGCGCTCCAGATGGAGACTCAGCTGGAAGATAAAGGGAAGAATGACAAGGAACTTTATGAATTGGAGCTGTAAGTTAACTCTTTGACAGAGAGAGCGAGATGGTGGTGGGGGACAGCCCCCAGTGAAATCAGAGGTGAGAGCACAAAGCAATACAGTAGGCAGACTCTGGTTTTTTGGGGGGGAGATGCTCGAGAATATCCGGGTGGACTCCTGAGGCTCGATCCCGCATTTGCGTAT
>NW_011396398.1:0-761 GCF_000754665.1 Bison bison bison | reverse complement strand
AGCTCACTGGGTGGACCCAAGGGAGTCAAGCCTCCTGAGGCGTTTGGAGAGAGGTCGCGAGATTGGTATCTAGGCCAAGCAGGAGACGAAGGCCCTCATCTCTCGATGACGGGGGAATCTCGGGGTTGTTCTCGAGCGGCGGCCCCAGTGTGCGGTTTCTCACGAGGTACGACGGCGAGGTCAGTGAGCCTCTCGTGGGGCGCCAGGGAAGTCGGGTCTCCATGCGAGTGGCGAGGGGGAGCGCGTCACTGCTCCCGAGCCATGGTAGGGGAATCTGGCCTCGAGACCTGTTGAAGAAGGTCTCTCGAGGTCTGTCTTGGGTTGAGGCAGGAAACCCTGCGTTCCCTCTACTTGTGCAGGTGACCTCAGGGGGCTTCTCGTGGTGGCTCTGAGAAGACAGGGAAACTGGAGGTGGGAGGGGCCTCTCGGGACTCCACTGGGTTTGGTGCATTGGAAGAGGGCCTCATCTCCAGTTGAGGCAGGAACCGCAGGGTACCTCTGACTTCAGACTCCGATCGCAGGGTCCCTGCAGACTGGGGACAGGAGAGTCAGGCCTCGTCTTGGGTTGAGGCATGGAACTCCGCTTGCCTCTCGAGATATCCCCGGGGAGAGAGGCCGCTTGTCGAGCTGTATTTGGAACCTGGGGTTTTTTTCCGAACGGTGCAGGGAAAAACTGCCCCTTCGTGTGGACTTCATTCACAGGGTGGAGTTCGGAGAGGTGTCCGGGCATCGGGTTCTTCTCAAGAGGGGACCGGGAAATC
>NW_011396397.1:0-730 GCF_000754665.1 Bison bison bison | reverse complement strand
AGACCGATGCCAAGACTCTGACCGTGAGGATGCAGGAGCAGCTGGACGTCATCAATGAAGAGATCCGGTGGGTGATCCTTAACTCAGCACCAGAAACTCGGTTTCTCTGAGGAGCTGTCTTCTCCTAGGGACGTCTGAGTGTTCCATAGTAAGAAACCTGACCTCAGGTCTGCGTCAAGAATTTTCAGTTTTGAGATGGCCCTTGATTACAGAGCTCGGTCAGCCGGGGCGTTCTGTCCATGGTGTGGTTTCCGCACTCTGTGGGGGCAGCAGGAGGCGTTGTCGGGTGTCCCCCCGTCAGCTCTGAGCACCAAGGTGGGTGAGGTGCCGAGGCGGTGTCCCCTGCGGCCCGTGGACCCTCCTGTGTCCCTCAGAGCCCCCCATGTTCTGGTGAAAAGCCACCTGGTGAAAGCTGGGGTTTGCGCTTGGCAAATTCCCACTCAGATCTGCATTTTTCTTTTTAACTTAATGCAGTGTGAAGATTGGCTTGTTGTAAGACAGTGGTCCAAGGACATGTGTTTGAGTTTTTCTCATCTCATCAGTATATTTAAGATGTTTTCTTTAGACACCATCTTGGCAGTTATAACAATTTTCAAAACAGGATAGAATCCAAAGGCCTGCCTCGTGGTGAGCGGGAGGCCTTGGGTCTGGGTGCAGCCAGGTGGCTGGGGGCCCCGAGGCCTGCCTGGTGCCACACCCGCACAGCTATGCCCGTGTCCCGAGTCCATGT